>NC_134705.1:1167500-1422500 GCF_043290135.1 Rhipicephalus microplus | reverse complement strand
CCTAACCAAACCTAACCTAACCTTACTTAACCTAACCTAACGTAACCTAACCTAACCTAACCTATTCTAACGTAACCTAACCTTACCTGACCTAACCTAACCTAACGTAACCTAACCTAACCTAACATAACCTAACGTAACCTAACCTAACCTAACCTAACGTAACCTAACCTAACCTAACCCAACCTAACCCAACCCAACCCAACCCAACAACACCCAACCCAACCTAACCTAACCTAACCTAACCTTACCTAACATAACCAAATTATCCTTACCTAACCTAACCTAACGTAACGTAACCTAACCTAACCTAACGTAACCTAACCTAACCTAACCTAACCTAACCTAACCCAACCTAACCTAACCTAACCTAACCCAACTCAACCCAACCTAACCTAATCTAACCTAACCTAACCTAACCTAACCTAACCTAACCAAACCTAACCTAACCTAACCTAACCTAACCTAACCTAACGACGGTTGCAAGCGCTTTCACATTAGATATCGCAGATCCCCACTTTTAATGGTGAAAAACACTGCATCTCACTAATTGACATTGTTTCATGCGGTTTTACGACGGTTCATATCTTAACCTAACCTAACATTCGCACTTGTATCTAAAAACGCTCTATTACACTGTTTTGTTCACAATTACGATATTTGCATAACCTCACAGTTTTTCACCAACTTATTGCAGTACAGAACGCTGTATCTCGCTAAATGACTTTGTTCTTTAAGGTTTCACGATGCTTGCATGCGCTTTAACGAGAATATCACAATATAGCAGTTTCGCACTTGTAACGGTAGAACACGCAGTATTTGGCTTGTTCATGTCGTTTTGTGTGCTTTCACAACATTTCACCTATCGCAGTTTAATACTCGCAATAAAACAACACTATCTCGTTAGATGACATCGTTTTTGGTGCTTTCACGACGCTACGTAGCTCAAACTAACCTAACCTTCGCACTTCTATCGTTAGAAAACGTTTTATTCGCTACTTTACAATGTTTTCTACAAGATTACGACGGTTTCATGCGCTTTCACATTAGATATCGTAGTTCCCGACTTGTAATGTTGAAAAACACTACATCTCACTAAGTGACATTGTTTAATGCGGTTTTACGACGGTTGATATCTCAACCTAACCTAACATTCGCACTTGTATTAAAAAACGCTCTATTACACTGTTTCGTTCACAATTAGGATATTTGCATAACCTCACAGTTTTTCACCAACTTATTGCAGTACAGAACGCTGTATCTCGCTAAATGACATCGTTCTTTAAGGTTTCACGATGCTTGCATGCGCTTTAACGAGAATATCACAACATAGCAGTTTCGCACTTGTAACGGTACAACACGCAGTATTTGGCTTGTTCATGCCGTTTTGTGTGCTTTCACAACATTTCACCTATCGCAGTTTCGTACTCGCAATAAAACAACACTATCTCGTTAGATGACGTTGTTTTTAGTAGTTTCACGACGCTACCTAGCTTAAACTAACATAACTCAACCTAACATAACCTTCGCACTTCTATCGTTAGAAAACGTTTTACTCGCTACTTTACATTGCTTTCTACAACATTACGACGGTTTCAAGCGCTTTCACATTAGATATCACAGTTCCCAACTTGTAAAGGTGAAAAACACTGCATCTCACTAAGTGACATTGTTTAATGCGGTTTTACGACGGTTCATACCTTAACCTAACGTAACCTAACCTAACCTAACCTTACCTAACCTAAACTAACCTAACCTAACCCAACCCAACCCAACCTAACCTAACCTAACCTAACCTAAACTAACCTAACCCAACCTAACCTAACCTAACCTAACCTAACCCAACCTAACCCAACCCAACCCAACCTAACCTAACCTAAGCTAACCTAACCTAACCTAACCTAACCTAACCAAACCTAACCTAACCTTACTTAACCTAACCTAACGTAACCTAACCTAACCTAACCTATTCTAACGTAACCTAACCTTACCTGACCTAACCTAACCTAACGTAACCTAACCTAACCTAACATAACCTAACGTAACCTAACCTAACCTAACCTAACGTAACCTAACCTAACCTAACCCAACCTAACCCAACCCAACCCAACCCAACCCAACAACACCCAACCCAACCTAACCTAACCTAACCTAACCTTACCTAACATAACCAAATTATCCTTACCTAACCTAACCTAACGTAACGTAACCTAACCTAACCTAACGTAACCTAACCTAACCTAACCTAACCCAACCTAACCTAACCTAACCTAACCCAACTCAACCCAACCTAACCTAATCTAACCTAACCTAACCTAACCTAACCTAACCTAACCAAACCTAACCTAACCTAACCTAACCTAACCTAACCTAACGACGGTTGCAAGCGCTTTCACATTAGATATCGCAGATCCCCACTTTTAATGGTGAAAAACACTGCATCTCACTAATTGACATTGTTTCATGCGGTTTTACGACGGTTCATATCTTAACCTAACCTAACATTCGCACTTGTATCTAAAAACGCTCTATTACACTGTTTTGTTCACAATTACAATATTTGCATAACCTCACAGTTTTTCACCAACTTATTGCAGTACAGAACGCTGTATCTCGCTAAATGACTTTGTTCTTTAAGGTTTCACGATGCTTGCATGCGCTTTAACGAGAATATCACAATATAGCAGTTTCGCACTTGTAACGGTAGAACACGCAGTATTTGGCTTGTTCATGCCGTTTTGTGTGCTTTCACAACATTTCACCTATCGCAGTTTAATACTCGCAATAAAACAACACTATCTCGTTAGATGACATCGTTTTTGGTGCTTTCACGACGCTACGTAGCTCAAACTAACCTAACCTTCGCACTTCTATCGTTAGAAAACGTTTTATTCGCTACTTTACAATGTTTTCTACAAGATTACGACGCTTTCATGCGCTTTCACATTAGATATCGCAGTTCCCGACTTGTAATGGTGAAAAACACAGCATCTCACTAAGTGACATTGTTTATTGCGGTTTTAGCGCGGTTCATATCTTAACCTAACCTAACCTAACCTAACCAAATTTAACCTAACCTAACCTTACCTAACCCAAACTAACCTAACCTAACCAAACCTTACCTAACATAACCTAACCTAACCTAACCTAACCTAACCTAACCAAACCTAACCTAACCTAACCTAACCTAACCTAACCTATCCTAACGACGTTTGCAAGCGCTTTCACATTAGATATCGCAGTTCCCGACTTGTAATGGTGAAAAACACTGCATCTCACTAAGTGACATTGTTTAATGCGGTTTTACGACGGTTCATATCTTAACCTAACCTAACTTTCGCACTTGTATTGAAAAACGCTCTATTACACTGTTTCGTTCACAATTACGATATTTGCATAACCTCACAGTTTTTCACCAACTTATTGCAGTACAGAACGCTGTATCTCGCTAAACGACATCGTTCTTTAAGGTTTCACGATGCTTGCATGCGCTTTAACGAGAATATCACAATAAAGCAGTTTCGCACTTGTAACAACACAAGACGCAGTATCTGGCTAGTTTATGCCATTTTGTGTGCATTCACAATATTTCACCTATCGCAGTTTCGTACTCACAATAAAACAACACTATCTCGTTAGATGACATCGTTTTTGGTGGTTTCACGACGCTACGTAGCTCAAACTAACCTAACCTTCGCACTTCTATCGTTAGAAAACGTTTTATTCGCTACTTTACAATGTTTTCTACAAGATTACGACGGTTTCATGCGCTTTCACATTAGATATCGCAGTTCCCGACCTTTAATGGTGAAAAACACAGCATCTCACTAAGTGACATTATTGAAGTTTTTGCGCACACACACAAGGACACAGAAGAAGGGAACACAAGGACCAGCGCAGACTAACAACTGATTTTTATTCAGTAAGAAAACAGAATATATACGCTTACTTGCACCCCATGATCACCGCGCATGAGCAAAAACGGCATCGTACAATCTTAAAAACCAAATATCACATGTTGTTCAGCAATTCAATTTCTTTTTCACTAAGCGATATCGACGGATGGCTGACGCACATATCTTTAAGTCTAGAGATGTGCCACGCTTCTACTATTTCTCTTGTTGTCTGATTTGGGTGTACATACACCACCTCAGTTTGATCAAACAACGGCTTACATGCACTAAAAGAACAACGCGCACAGTGAAGTGCTAAATGTGTTTCCGGCCTCCCTTTCAAGTTGGTCATGTGCTCCTTCAATCTCACATTTAAGCATCGGCCAGTCTGACCGACATAGAAGTTCCCACAACTGAAGGGGGTCTTATAAACTACCTTTCTTTTGCACTCAACCACCTGATGACCTGCACGCTTGGAACAATTGCCTCCGATATCCCTCGTCCTTTCCTCGTACAGATTATTTACAGCCGGACACACGCCCCCTAGTTTGTTCTTTGCCGAGAATACAACTTTGACACCATATTTAGCTGCCACCTTCTTAAGTTTATGGGAGAAACCATGCTCGTAGGGGATTACCGAAATTTTCTTTGTATCTTGGCTTCTTTCCTCTTTCTCCCCGGATTTCATTTTCTTCATTAATCTTTCGCTTGCAGTTAGAAGAAACGAGTTAGGGTATCCTGCCTTTTCCAGCTTTACCTTCTGTTCAAGGAAAGATTCTTTTAACTTGTGCTTACATGTTTTTGTAAGAGCTGAATTGAAACACCCCATTGCTATACCGTTTTTTACTATCCTTGAATGGGAGGAAGCGTACTGCAACAGGGGCTTCTCTGTTCTAGGCGAATACTTCCAACACACATGGTTCTTTTCAAAAACAAGCTTCATATCTAGGAACTGTAAACAGTTTTCGGTGGGTTGTTCAGATGTAAAAACTAGGCCTTTGCCTCTCCGTCTGAAAGTCTCCATTACACTTGTGGTGACAGCATCCCAGTCTGTGTCTACACCCAAAATCAAATAATCATCAACATATCTGAATATTTTTAAGGACTTGCCACCCAAATCAGAATCCACCAGTCTGTCAACTTTGCTCAAAAAAATTGTACTCAGTACAGGGGCTACCTTGGATCCAATACACACTCCATTCTTTTGACGGAACAGTCTATCTTGAAATAGTACAACCGTGCTGTCCAAGTACATGCAAAGTAATTCAAGAAACGTTCTAGTGAATTACTTTGCATGTACTTGGACAGCACGGTTGTACTATTTCAAGATAGACTGTTCCGTCAAAAGAATGGAGTGTGTATTGGATCCAAGGTAGCCCCTGTACTGAGTACAATTTTTTTGAGCAAAGTTGACAGACTGGTGGATTCTGATTTGGGTGGCAAGTCCTTAAAAATATTCAGATATGTTGATGATTATTTGATTTTGGGTGTAGACACAGACTGGGATGCTGTCACCACAAGTGTAATGGAGACTTTCAGACGGAGAGGCAAAGGCCTAGTTTTTACATCTGAACAACCCACCGAAAACTGTTTACAGTTCCTAGATATGAAGCTTGTTTTTGAAAAGAACCATGTGTGTTGGAAGTATTCGCCTAGAACAGAGAAGCCCCTGTTGCAGTACGCTTCCTCCCATTCAAGGATAGTAAAAAACGGTATAGCAATGGGGTGTTTCAATTCAGCTCTTACAAAAACATGTAAGCACAAGTTAAAAGAATCTTTCCTTGAACAGAAGGTAAAGCTGGAAAAGGCAGGATACCCTAACTCGTTTCTTCTAACTGCAAGCGAAAGATTAATGAAGAAAATGAAATCCGGGGAGAAAGAGGAAAGAAGCCAAGATACAAAGAAAATTTCGGTAATCCCCTACGAGCATGGTTTCTCCCATAAACTTAAGAAGGTGGCAGCTAAATATGGTGTCAAAGTTGTATTCTCGGCAAAGAACAAACTAGGGGGCGTGTGTCCGGCTGTAAATAATCTGTACGAGGAAAGGACGAGGGATATCGGAGGCAATTGTTCCAAGCGTGCAGGTCATCAGGTGGTTGAGTGCAAAAGAAAGGTAGTTTATAAGACCCCCTTCAGTTGTGGGAACTTCTATGTCGGTCAGACTGGCCGATGCTTAAATGTGAGATTGAAGGAGCACATGACCAACTTGAAAGGGAGGCCGGAAACACATTTAGCACTTCACTGTGCGCGTTGTTCTTTTAGTGCATGTAAGCCGTTGTTTGATCAAACTGAGGTGGTGTATGTACACCCAAATCAGACAACAAGAGAAATAGTAGAAGCGTGGCACATCTCTAGACTTAAAGATATGTGCGTCAGCCATCCGTCGATATCGCTTAGTGAAAAAGAAATTGAATTGCTGAACAACATGTGATATTTGGTTTTTAAGATTGTACGATGCCGTTTTTGCTCATGCGCGGTGATCATGGGGTGCAAGTAAGCGTATATATTCTGTTTTCTTACTGAATAAAAATCAGTTGTTAGTCTGCGCTGGTCCTTGTGTTCCCTTCTTCTGTGTCCTTGTGTGTGTGCGCAAAAACTTCAATTATGCAGCAGTACCAACTAGCCCGTCTTTCCGTATTATTAAGTGACATTGTTTAATGCGGTTTTAGCGCGGTTCATATCTTAACCTAACCTAACCTAACCTAATTTAACCTAACCTAACCTTACCTAACCCAACCTAACCTAACCTAACCTAACCAAACCTTACCTAACATAACCTAACCTAACCTAACCAAACCTAACCTAACGTAACCTAACCTAACCTAACCTAACCTAACCTAACGACGTTTGCAAGCGCTTTCACATTAGATATCGCAGTTCCCGACTTGTAATGGTGAAAAACACTGCATCTCACTAAGTGACATTGTTTAATGCGGTTTTACGACGGTTCATATCTTAACCTAACCTAACATTCGTACTTGTATTGAAAAACGCTCTATTACACTGTTTCGTTCACAATTACGATATTTGCATAACCTCACAGTTTTTCACCAACTTATTGCAGTACAGAACGCTGTATCTCGCTAAATGACATCGTTTTTAAGCTTTCACGATGCTTGCATGCGCTTCAACGAGAATATCACATTATAGCAGTTTCGCACTTGTAACGGTACAACACGCAGTATCTGGCTTGTTCAAGCCGTTTTGTGTACTTTCACAACATTTCACCTATTGCAGTTTCGTACATGCAATAAAACAACACTATCTCGTTAGATGACGTCCTTTTTGGTGATCTCACGACGCTACATAGCTTAAACTAACATAACTCAAGCTAACCTTCGCACTTCTATCGTTAGAAAACGTTTTACTCGCAATTTTACAATGTCTTCTACAAGATTACGACGGTTTCATGCGCTTTCACATTAGATATCGTAGTTCCCGACTTGTAATGTTGAAAAACACTACATCTCACTAAGTGACATTGTTTAATGCGGTTTTACGACGGTTGATATGTCAACCTAACCTAACATTCGCACTTGTATCTAAAGGCGCTCAATTACACTGTTTCGTTCACAATTACGATATTTGCTTGACCTCACAGTTTCTCACCAACTTATTACAGTACAGAACGCTGTATCTCGCTAAATGACATCGTTCTTTAAGGTTTCACGATACTTGCATGCGCTTTAACGAGAATATCACAATAAAGCAGTTTCGCACTTGTAACGGCACAAGACGCAGTATCTGGCTAGTTCATGTCATTTTGTGTGCTTTCACAACATTTCACCTATCGCAGTTTAATACTCGCAATAAAACAACACTATCTCGTTAGATGACGTCGTTTTTGGTAGTTTCACGACGCTACCTAGCTTAAACTAACCTAACCTAACCTAACCTTCGCACTTCTATCGTTAGAAAACGTTTTACTCGCAACTTTACAATGTTTTCTACAAGATTACGACGGTTTCATGCGCTTTCACATTAGATATCGTAGTTCCCGACTTGTAATGTTGAAAAACACTACATCTCACTAAGTGACATTGTTTAATGCGGTTTTACGACGGTTGATATGTCAACCTAACCTAACATTCGCACTTGTATCTAAAGGCGCTCAATTACACTGTTTCGTTCACAATTACGATATTTGCTTGACCTCACAGTTTCTCACCAACTTATTACAGTACAGAACGCTGTATCTCGCTAAATGACATCGTTCTTTAAGGTTTCACGATACTCGCATGCGCTTTAACGAGAATATCACAATAAAGCAGTTTCGCACTTGTAACGGCACAAGACGCAGTATCTGGCTAGTTCATGCCATTTTGTGTGCTTTCACAATATTTCACCTATCGCAGTTTCGTACTCGCAATAAAACAACACTATCTCGTTAGATGGCATCGTTTTTGGTGGTTTCACGACGCTACGTAGCTCAAACTAACCTAACCTTCGCACTTCTATCGTTAGAAAACGTTTTATTCGCTACTTTACAATGTTTTCTACAAGATTACGACGGTTTCATGCGCTTTCACATTAGATATCGCAGTTCCCGACTTGTAATGGTGAAAAACACAGCATCTCACTAAGTGACATTGTTTAATGCGGTTTTAGCGCGGTTCATATCTTAACCTAACCTAACCTAACCTAACCCAACCTAACTTAACCTTACCTAACGCAACCTAACCTAACCTAACCTAACCAAACCTTACCTAACATAACCTAACCTAACCTAACCTAACCAAACCTAACCTAACGTAACCTAACCTAACCTAACCTAACCTAACCTAACCTAACGACGTTTGCAAGCGCTTTCACATTAGATATCGCAGTTCCCGACTTGTAATGGTGAAAAACACTGCATCTCACTAAGTGACATTGTTTAATGCGGTTTTACGACGGTTCATATCTTAACCTAACCTAACATTCGTACTTGTATTGAAAAACGCTCTATTACACTGTTTCGTTCACAATTACGATATTTGCATAACCTCACAGTTTTTCACCAACTTATTGCAGTACAGAACGCTGTATCTCGCTAAATGACATCGTTCTTTAAGCTTTCACGATGCTTGCATGCGCTTTAACGAGAATATCACATTATAGCAGTTTCGCACTTGTAACGGTACAACACGCAGTATCTGGCTTGTTCAAGCCGTTTTGTGTACTTTCACAACATTTCACCTATTGCAGTTTCGTACATGCAATAAAACAACACTATCTCGTTAGATGACGTCCTTTTTGGTGATCTCACGACGCTACATAGCTTAAACTAACATAACTCAAGCTAACCTTCGCACTTCTATCGTTAGAAAACGTTTTACTCGCAATTTTACAATGTCTTCTACAAAATTACGACGGTTTCATGCGCTTTCACATTAGATATCGTAGTTCCCGACTTGTAATGTTGAAAAACACTACATCTCACTAAGTGATATTGTTTAATGCGGTTTTACGACGGTTGATATCTCAACCTAACCTAACATTCGCACTTGTATCTAAATACGCTCAATTACACTGTTTCGTTCACAATTACGATATTTGCTTGACCTCACAGTTTCTCACCAACTTATTACAGTACAGAACTCTGTATCTCGCTAAATGACATCGTTCTTTAAGGTTTCACGATACTTGCATGTGCTTTAACGAGAATATCACAATAAAGCAGTTTCGCACTTGTAACGGCACAAGACGCAGTATCTGGCTAGTTCATGCCATTTTGTGTGCTTTCCCAATATTTCACCTATCGCAGTTTTGTACTCGCAATAAAACATCACTATCTCATTAGATGACATCGTTTTTGGTGGTTTCACGACGCTACCTAGCTCAAACTTACCTAACCTTCGCACTTCTATCGTTAGAAAACGTTTTATTCGCTACTTTCCAATGTGTTCTACAAGATTACGACGGTTTCATGCGCTTTCACATTAGATATCGCAGTTCCCGACTTGTAATGGTGAAAAACACAGCATCTCACTAAGTGACATTGTTTAATGCGGATTTAGCGCGGTTCATATCTTAACCTAACCTAACCTAACCTAACCTAACCTTACCTAACCCAACCTAACCTAACCTAACCTAACCAAACCTTACCTAACATACCCTAACCTAACCTAACCTAACCTAACCAAACCTAACCTAACCTAACCTAACCTAACCTAACATAACCTAACGACGTTTGCAAGCGCTTTCACATTAGATATCGCAGTTCCCGACTTGTAATGGTGAAAAACACTGCATCTCACTAAGTGACATTGTTTAATGTGGTTTTACGACGGTTCATATCTTAACCTAACCTAACATTCGCACTTGTATCTAAAAACGCTCTATTACACTGTTTTGTTCACAATTACGATATTTGCATAACCTCACAGTTTTTCACCAACTTATTGCAGTACAGAACGCCGTATCTCGCTAAATGACATTTTTCTTTAAGGTTTCACGATGCTTGCATGCGCTTTAACGAGAATATCACAATATAGCAGTTTCGCACTTGTAACGGTAGAACACGCAGTATTTGGCTTGTTCATGCCGTTTTGTGTGCTTTCACAACATTTCACCTATCGCAGTTTAATACTCGCAATAAAACAACACTATCTCGTTAGATGACGTCGTTTTTGGTAGTTTCACGACGCTACCTAGCTTAAACTCACCTAACCTAACCTAACCTTCGCACTTCTATCGTTAGAAAACGTTTTACTCGCCACTTTACAATGTTTTCTACAAGATTACGACGGTTTCATGCGCTTTCACATTAGATATTGTAGTTCCCGACTTGTAATGTTGAAAAACACTACATCTCACTAAGTGACATTGTTTAATGCGATTTTACGACGGTTCATACCTTAACCTAACGTAACCTAACCTAACCTAACCTAACCTTACCTAACCTAACCTAACCTAACCTAACCCAACCAACCCAACCCAACCTAACCTAACCTAACCTAACCTAACCTTACCTAACCTAACCAAATTATCCTTACCTAACCTAACCTGACCTAACGTAACCTAACCTAACGTAACCTAACGTAACCTAACCTAACCTAACGTAGCCTAACCTAACCAAACCTAACCCAACCTAACCTAACCCAACCTAACCTAACCTAGCCCAACTCAACCCAACCTAACCTAATCTAACCTAACCTAACCTAACCTAACCTAACCTAACGTAACCTAACCTAACCTAACCCAACCTAACCCAACCCAACCCAACCCAACCCAACAACACCCAACCCAACCTAACCTAACCTAACCTAACCTTACCTAACATAACCAAATTATCCTTACCTAACCTAACCTAACGTAACGTAACCTAACCTAACCTAACGTAACCTAACCTAACCTAACCTAACCTAACCTAACCTAACCCAACCTAACCTAACCTAACCTAACCCAACTCAACCCAACCTAACCTAATCTAACCTAACCTAACCTAACCTAACCTAACCAAACCTAACCTAACCTAACCTAACCTAACCTAACCTAACGACGGTTGCAAGCGCTTTCACATTAGATATCGCAGATCCCCACTTTTAATGGTGAAAAACACTGCATCTCACTAATTGACATTGTTTCATGCGGTTTTACGACGGTTCATATCTTAACCTAACCTAACATTCGCACTTGTATCTAAAAACGCTCTATTACACTGTTTTGTTCACAATTACAATATTTGCATAACCTCACAGTTTTTCACCAACTTATTGCAGTACAGAACGCTGTATCTCGCTAAATGACTTTGTTCTTTAAGGTTTCACGATGCTTGCATGCGCTTTAACGAGAATATCACAATATAGCAGTTTCGCACTTGTAACGGTAGAACACGCAGTATTTGGCTTGTTCATGCCGTTTTGTGTGCTTTCACAACATTTCACCTATCGCAGTTTAATACTCGCAATAAAACAACACTATCTCGTTAGATGACATCGTTTTTGGTGCTTTCACGACGCTACGTAGCTCAAACTAACCTAACCTTCGCACTTCTATAGTTAGAAAACGTTTTATTCGCTACTTTACAATGTTTTCTACAAGATTACGACGCTTTCATGCGCTTTCACATTAGATATCGCAGTTCCCGACTTGTAATGGTGAAAAACACAGCATCTCACTAAGTGACATTGTTTATTGCGGTTTTAGCGCGGTTCATATCTTAACCTAACCTAACCTAACCTAACCAAATTTAACCTAACCTAACCTTACCTAACCCAAACTAACCTAACCTAACCAAACCTTACCTAACATAACCTAACCTAACCTAACCTAACCTAACCTAACCAAACCTAACCTAACCTAACCTAACCTAACCTAACCTAACCTATCCTAACGACGTTTGCAAGCGCTTTCACATTAGATATCGCAGTTCCCGACTTGTAATGGTGAAAAACACTGCATCTCACTAAGTGACATTGTTTAATGCGGTTTTACGACGGTTCATATCTTAACCTAACCTAACTTTCGCACTTGTATTGAAAAACGCTCTATTACACTGTTTCGTTCACAATTACGATATTTGCATAACCTCACAGTTTTTCACCAACTTATTGCAGTACAGAACGCTGTATCTCGCTAAACGACATCGTTCTTTAAGGTTTCACGATGCTTGCATGCGCTTTAACGAGAATATCACAATAAAGCAGTTTCGCACTTGTAACAACACAAGACGCAGTATCTGGCTAGTTTATGCCATTTTGTGTGCATTCACAATATTTCACCTATCGCAGTTTCGTACTCACAATAAAACAACACTATCTCGTTAGATGACATCGTTTTTGGTGGTTTCACGACGCTACGTAGCTCAAACTAACCTAACCTTCGCACTTCTATCGTTAGAAAACGTTTTATTCGCTACTTTACAATGTTTTCTACAAGATTACGACGGTTTCATGCGCTTTCACATTAGATATCGCAGTTCCCGACTTTTAATGGTGAAAAACACAGCATCTCACTAAGTGACATTGTTTAATGCGGTTTTAGCGCGGTTCATATCTTAACCTAACCTAACCTAACCTAATTTAACCTAACCTAACCTTACCTAACCCAACCTAACCTAACCTAACCTAACCAAACCTTACCTAACATAACCTAACCTAACCTAACCAAACCTAACCTAACGTAACCTAACCTAACCTAACCTAACCTAACCTAACGACGTTTGCAAGCGCTTTCACATTAGATATCGCAGTTCCCGACTTGTAATGGTGAAAAACACTGCATCTCACTAAGTGACATTGTTTAATGCGGTTTTACGACGGTTCATATCTTAACCTAACCTAACATTCGTACTTGTATTGAAAAACGCTCTATTACACTGTTTCGTTCACAATTACGATATTTGCATAACCTCACAGTTTTTCACCAACTTATTGCAGTACAGAACGCTGTATCTCGCTAAATGACATCGTTTTTAAGCTTTCACGATGCTTGCATGCGCTTCAACGAGAATATCACATTATAGCAGTTTCGCACTTGTAACGGTACAACACGCAGTATCTGGCTTGTTCAAGCCGTTTTGTGTACTTTCACAACATTTCACCTATTGCAGTTTCGTACATGCAATAAAACAACACTATCTCGTTAGATGACGTCCTTTTTGGTGATCTCACGACGCTACATAGCTTAAACTAACATAACTCAAGCTAACCTTCGCACTTCTATCGTTAGAAAACGTTTTACTCGCAATTTTACAATGTCTTCTACAAGATTACGACGGTTTCATGCGCTTTCACATTAGATATCGTAGTTCCCGACTTGTAATGTTGAAAAACACTACATCTCACTAAGTGACATTGTTTAATGCGGTTTTACGACGGTTGATATGTCAACCTAACCTAACATTCGCACTTGTATCTAAAGGCGCTCAATTACACTGTTTCGTTCACAATTACGATATTTGCTTGACCTCACAGTTTCTCACCAACTTATTACAGTACAGAACGCTGTATCTCGCTAAATGACATCGTTCTTTAAGGTTTCACGATACTTGCATGCGCTTTAACGAGAATATCACAATAAAGCAGTTTCGCACTTGTAACGGCACAAGACGCAGTATCTGGCTAGTTCATGTCATTTTGTGTGCTTTCACAACATTTCACCTATCGCAGTTTAATACTCGCAATAAAACAACACTATCTCGTTAGATGACGTCGTTTTTGGTAGTTTCACGACGCTACCTAGCTTAAACTAACCTAACCTAACCTAACCTTCGCACTTCTATCGTTAGAAAACGTTTTACTCGCAACTTTACAATGTTTTCTACAAGATTACGACGGTTTCATGCGCTTTCACATTAGATATCGTAGTTCCCGACTTGTAATGTTGAAAAACACTACATCTCACTAAGTGACATTGTTTAATGCGGTTTTACGACGGTTGATATGTCAACCTAACCTAACATTCGCACTTGTATCTAAAGGCGCTCAATTACACTGTTTCGTTCACAATTACGATATTTGCTTGACCTCACAGTTTCTCACCAACTTATTACAGTACAGAACGCTGTATCTCGCTAAATGACATCGTTCTTTAAGGTTTCACGATACTCGCATGCGCTTTAACGAGAATATCACAATAAAGCAGTTTCGCACTTGTAACGGCACAAGACGCAGTATCTGGCTAGTTCATGCCATTTTGTGTGCTTTCACAATATTTCACCTATCGCAGTTTCGTACTCGCAATAAAACAACACTATCTCGTTAGATGGCATCGTTTTTGGTGGTTTCACGACGCTACGTAGCTCAAACTAACCTAACCTTCGCACTTCTATCGTTAGAAAACGTTTTATTCGCTACTTTACAATGTTTTCTACAAGATTACGACGGTTTCATGCGCTTTCACATTAGATATCGCAGTTCCCGACTTGTAATGGTGAAAAACACAGCATCTCACTAAGTGACATTGTTTAATGCGGTTTTAGCGCGGTTCATATCTTAACCTAACCTAACCTAACCTAACCCAACCTAACTTAACCTTACCTAACGCAACCTAACCTAACCTAACCTAACCAAACCTTACCTAACATAACCTAACCTAACCTAACCTAACCAAACCTAACCTAACGTAACCTAACCTAACCTAACCTAACCTAACCTAACCTAACGACGTTTGCAAGCGCTTTCACATTAGATATCGCAGTTCCCGACTTGTAATGGTGAAAAACACTGCATCTCACTAAGTGACATTGTTTAATGCGGTTTTACGACGGTTCATATCTTAACCTAACCTAACATTCGTACTTGTATTGAAAAACGCTCTATTACACTGTTTCGTTCACAATTACGATATTTGCATAACCTCACAGTTTTTCACCAACTTATTGCAGTACAGAACGCTGTATCTCGCTAAATGACATCGTTCTTTAAGCTTTCACGATGCTTGCATGCGCTTTAACGAGAATATCACATTATAGCAGTTTCGCACTTGTAACGGTACAACACGCAGTATCTGGCTTGTTCAAGCCGTTTTGTGTACTTTCACAACATTTCACCTATTGCAGTTTCGTACATGCAATAAAACAACACTATCTCGTTAGATGACGTCCTTTTTGGTGATCTCACGACGCTACATAGCTTAAACTAACATAACTCAAGCTAACCTTCGCACTTCTATCGTTAGAAAACGTTTTACTCGCAATTTTACAATGTCTTCTACAAAATTACGACGGTTTCATGCGCTTTCACATTAGATATCGTAGTTCCCGACTTGTAATGTTGAAAAACACTACATCTCACTAAGTGATATTGTTTAATGCGGTTTTACGACGGTTGATATCTCAACCTAACCTAACATTCGCACTTGTATCTAAATACGCTCAATTACACTGTTTCGTTCACAATTACGATATTTGCTTGACCTCACAGTTTCTCACCAACTTATTACAGTACAGAACTCTGTATCTCGCTAAATGACATCGTTCTTTAAGGTTTCACGATACTTGCATGTGCTTTAACGAGAATATCACAATAAAGCAGTTTCGCACTTGTAACGGCACAAGACGCAGTATCTGGCTAGTTCATGCCATTTTGTGTGCTTTCCCAATATTTCACCTATCGCAGTTTTGTACTCGCAATAAAACATCACTATCTCATTAGATGACATCGTTTTTGGTGGTTTCACGACGCTACCTAGCTCAAACTTACCTAACCTTCGCACTTCTATCGTTAGAAAACGTTTTATTCGCTACTTTCCAATGTGTTCTACAAGATTACGACGGTTTCATGCGCTTTCACATTAGATATCGCAGTTCCCGACTTGTAATGGTGAAAAACACAGCATCTCACTAAGTGACATTGTTTAATGCGGATTTAGCGCGGTTCATATCTTAACCTAACCTAACCTAACCTAACCTAACCTTACCTAACCCAACCTAACCTAACCTAACCTAACCAAACCTTACCTAACATACCCTAACCTAACCTAACCTAACCTAACCAAACCTAACCTAACCTAACCTAACCTAACCTAACCTAACCTAACCTAACATAACCTAACGACGTTTGCAAGCGCTTTCACATTAGATATCGCAGTTCCCGACTTGTAATGGTGAAAAACACTGCATCTCACTAAGTGACATTGTTTAATGTGGTTTTACGACGGTTCATATCTTAACCTAACCTAACATTCGCACTTGTATCTAAAAACGCTCTATTACACTGTTTTGTTCACAATTACGATATTTGCATAACCTCACAGTTTTTCACCAACTTATTGCAGTACAGAACGCCGTATCTCGCTAAATGACATTTTTCTTTAAGGTTTCACGATGCTTGCATGCGCTTTAACGAGAATATCACAATATAGCAGTTTCGCACTTGTAACGGTAGAACACGCAGTATTTGGCTTGTTCATGCCGTTTTGTGTGCTTTCACAACATTTCACCTATCGCAGTTTAATACTCGCAATAAAACAACACTATCTCGTTAGATGACGTCGTTTTTGGTAGTTTCACGACGCTACCTAGCTTAAACTCACCTAACCTAACCTAACCTTCGCACTTCTATCGTTAGAAAACGTTTTACTCGCCACTTTACAATGTTTTCTACAAGATTACGACGGTTTCATGCGCTTTCACATTAGATATTGTAGTTCCCGACTTGTAATGTTGAAAAACACTACATCTCACTAAGTGACATTGTTTAATGCGATTTTACGACGGTTCATACCTTAACCTAACGTAACCTAACCTAACCTAACCTAACCTTACCTAACCTAACCTAACCTAACCTAACCCAACCAACCCAACCCAACCTAACCTAACCTAACCTAACCTAACCTTACCTAACCTAACCAAATTATCCTTACCTAACCTAACCTAACCTAACGTAACCTAACCTAACGTAACCTAACGTAACCTAACCTAACCTAACGTAGCCTAACCTAACCAAACCTAACCCAACCTAACCTAACCTAACCTAACCTAACCTAGCCCAACTCAACCCAACCTAACCTAATCTAACCTAACCTAACCTAACCTAACCTAACCTAACCTAACGACGGTTGCAAGCGCTTTCACATTAGATATAGCAGTTCCCGACTTGTAATGGTGAAAAACACAGCATCTCACTAAGTGACATTGTTTAATGCGGTTTTAGCGCGGTTCATATCTTAACCTAACCTAACCTAACCTAACCCAACCTAACCTAACCTTACCTAACCCAACCTAACCTAACCTAACCTAACCAAACCTTACCTAACATAACCTAACCTAACCTAACCTAACCAAACCTAACCTAACCTAACCTAACCTAACCTAACCTAACGACGGTTGCAAGCGCTTTCACATTAGATATCGCAGTTCCCGACTTGTAATGGTGAAAAACACTGCATCTCACTAAATTACATTGTTTAATGCGGTTTTACGACGGTTCATATCTTAACCTAACCTAACATTCGCACTTGTATCTAAAAACGCTCTATTACACTGTTTTGTTCACAATTACGATATTTGCATAACCTCACAGTTTTTCACCGACTTATTGCAGTACAGAACGCTGTATCTCGCTAAATGACATTGCTCTTTAAGGTTTCACGATGCTTGCATGCGCTTTAACGAGAATATCACAATATAGCAGTTTCGCACTTGTAACGGTAGAGACGCAGTATTTGGCTTGTTCATGCCGTTTTGTGTGCTTTCACAACATTTCACCTATCGCAGTTTAATACTCGCAATAAAACAACACTATCTCGTTAGATGACGTCGTTTTTGGTAGTTTCACGACGCTACCTAGCTTATACTAACCTAACCTAACCTAACCTTCGCACTTCTATCGTTAGAAAACGTTTTACTCGCAACTTTACAAAGTTTTCTACAAGATTACGACGGTTTCATGCGCTTTCACATTAGATATCGTAGTTCCCGACTTGTAATGTTGAAAAACACTACATCTCACTAAGTGACATTGTTTAATGCGGTTTTACGACGGTTGATATGTCAACCTAACCTAACATTCGCACTTGTATCTAAAGGCGCTCAATTACACTGTTTCGTTCACAATTACGATATTTGCTTGACCTCACAGTTTCTCACCAACTTATTACAGTACAGAACGCTGTATCTCGCTAAATGACATCGTTCTTTAAGGTTTCACGATACTTGCATGCGCTTTAACGAGAATATCACAATAAAGCAGTTTCGCACTTGTAACGGCACAAGACGCAGTATCTGGCTAGTTCATGCCATTTTGTGTGCTTTCACAATATTTCACCTATCGCAGTTTCGTACTCGCAATAAAACAACACTATCTCGTTAGGTGGCATCGTTTTTGGTGGTTTCACGACGCTACGTAGCTCAAACTAACCTAACCTTCGCACTTCTATCGTTAGAAAACGTTTTATTCGCTACTTTACAATGTTTTCTACAAGATTACGACGGTTTCATGCGCTTTCACATTAGATATCGCAGTTCCCGACTTGTAATGGTGAAAAACACAGCATCTCACTAAGTGACATTGTTTAATGCGGTTTTAGCGCGGTTCATATCTTAACCTAACCTAACCTAACCTAACCCAACCTAACCTAACCTTACCTAACCCAACCTAACCTAACCTAACCTAACCAAACCTTACCTAACATAACCTAACCTAACCTAACCTAACCAAACCTAACCTAACGTAACCTAACCTAACCTAACCTAACCTAACGACGTTTGCAAGCGCTTTCACATTAGATATCGCAGTTCCCGACTTGTAATGGTGAAAAACACTGCATCTCACTAAGTGACATTGTTTAATGCGGTTTTACGACGGTTCATATCTTAACCTAACCTAACATTCGTACTTGTATTGAAAAACGCTCTATTACACTGTTTCGTTCACAATTACGATATTTGCATAACCTCACAGTTTTTCACCAACTTATTGCAGTACAGAACGATGTATCTCGCTAAATGACATCGTTCTTTAAGCTTTCACGATGCTTGCATGCGCTTTAACGAGAATCTCACATTATAGCAGTTTCGCACTTGTAACGGTACAACACGCAGTATCTGGCTTGTTCAAGCCGTTTTGTGTACTTTCACAACATTTCACCTATTGCAGTTTCGTACATGCAATAAAACAACACTATCTCGTTAGATGACGTCCTTTTTGGTGATCTCACGACGCTACATAGCTTAAACTAACATAACTCAAGCTAACCTTCGCACTTCTATCGTTAGAAAACGTTTTACTCGCATTTTTACAATGTTTTCTACAAAATTACGACCGTTTCATGCGCTTTCACATTAGATATCGTAGTTCCCGACTTGTAATGTTGAAAAACACTACATCTCACTAAGTGATATTGTTTAATGCGGTTTTACGACGGTTGATATCTCAACCTAACCTAACATTCGCACTTGTATCTAAATACGCTCAATTACACTGTTTCGTTCACAATTACGATATTTGCTTGACCTCACAGTTTCTCACCAACTTATTACAGTACAGAACTCTGTATCTCGCTAAATGACATCGTTCTTTAAGGTTTCACGATACTTGCATGTGCTTTAACGAGAATATCACAATAAAGCAGTTTCGCACTTGTAACGGCACAAGACGCAGTATCTGGCTAGTTCATGCCATTTTGTGTGCTTTCCCAATATTTCACCTATCGCAGTTTTGTACTCGCAATAAAACATCACTATCTCATTAGATGACATCGTTTTTGGTGGTTTCACGACGCTACCTAGCTCAAACTTACCTAACCTTCGCACTTCTATCGTTAGAAAACGTTTTATTCGCTACTTTCCAATGTGTTCTACAAGATTACGACGGTTTCATGCGCTTTCACGTTAGATATCGCAGTTCCCGACTTGTAATGGTGAAAAACACAGCATCTCACTAAGTGACATTGTTTAATGCGGATTTAGCGCGGTTCATATCTTAACCTAACCTAACCTAACCTAACCTAACCTTACCTAACCCAACCTAACCTAACCTAACCTAACCAAACCTTACCTAACATACCCTAACCTAACCTAACCTAACCTAACCAAACCTAACCTAACCTAACCTAACGTAACCTAACCTAACCTAACCTAACGTAACCTAACCTAACATAACCTAACGACGTTTGCAAGCGCTTTCACATTAGATATCGCAGTTCCCGACTTGTAATGGTGAAAAACACTGCATCTCACTAAGTGACATTGTTTAATGTGGTTTTACGACGGTTCATATCTTAACCTAACCTAACATTCGCACTTGTATCTAAAAACGCTCTATTACACTGTTTTGTTCACAATTACGATATTTGCATAACCTCACAGTTTTTCACCAACTTATTGCAATACAGAACGCTGTATCTCGCTAAATGACATTTTTCTTTAAGGTTTCACGATGCTTGCATGCGCTTTAACGAGAATATCACAATATAGCAGTTTCGCACTTGTAACGGTAGAACACGCAGTATTTGGCTTGTTCATGCCGTTTTGTGTGCTTTCACAACATTTCACCTATCGCAGTTCAATACTCGCAATAAAACAACACTATCTCGTCAGATGACGTCGTTTTTGGTAGTTTCACGACGCTACCTAGCTTAAACTAACCTAACCTAACCTAACCTTCGCACTTCTATCGTTAGAAAACGTTTTACTCGCAACTTTACAATGTTTTCTACAAGATTACGACGGTTTCATGCGCTTTCACATTAGATATTGTAGTTCCCGACTTGTAATGTTGAAAAACACTACATCTCACTAAGTGACATTGTTTAATGCGGTTTTACGACGGTTCGTACCTTAACCTAACGTAACCTAACCTAACCTAACCTAACCTTACCTAACCTAACCTAACCTAACCTAACCCAACCCAACCCAACCCAACCTAACCTAACCTAACCTAACCTAACCTTACCTAACCTAACCAAATTATCCTTACCTAACCTAACCTAACCTAACGTAACCTAACCTAACGTAACCTAACGTAACCTAACCTAACCTAACGTAGCCTAACCTAACCTAACCTAACCCAACCTAACCTAACCTAACCTAACCTAACCTAACCTAGCCCAACTCAACCCAACCTAACCTAATCTAACCTAACCTAACCTAACCTAACCTAACCTAACCTAACCTAACGACGGTTGCAAGCGCTTTCACATTAGATATAGCAGTTCCCGACTTGTAATGGTGAAAAACACTGCATCTCACTAAGTGACATTGTTTAATGCGGTTTTAGCGCGGTTCATATCTTAACCTAACCTAACCTAACCTAACCCAACCTAACCTAACCTTACCTAACCCAACCTAACCTAACCTAACCTAACCTAACCAAACCTTACCTAACATAACCTAACCTAACCTAACCTAACCAAACCTAACCTAACCTAACCTAACCTAACCTAACCTAACCTAACGACGGTTGCAAGCGCTTTCACATTAGATATCGCAGTTCCCGACTTGTAATGGTGAAAAACACTGCATCTCACTAAGTGACATTGTTTAATGTGGTTTTACGACGGTTCATATCTTAACATAACCTAACATTCGCACTTGTATCTAAAAACGCTCTAGTACCCTGTTTTGTTCACAATTACGATATTTGCATAACCTCACAGTTTTTCACCGACTTATTGCAGTACAGAACGCTGTATCTCGCTAAATGACATTGCTCTTTAAGGTTTCACGATGCTTGCATGCGCTTTAACGAGAATATCACAATATAGCAGTTTCGCACTTGTAACGGTAGAACACGCAGTATTTGGCTTGTTCATGCCGTTTTGTGTGCTTTCACAACATTTCACCTATCGCAGTTTAATACTCGCAATAAAACAACACTATCTCGTTAGATGACGTCGTTTTTGGTAGTTTCACGACGCTACCTAGCTTATACTAACCTAACCTAACTTAACCTTCGCACTTCTATCGTTAGAAAACGTTTTACTCGCAACTTTACAATGTTTTCTACAAGATTACGACGGTTTCATGCGCTTTCACATTAGATATCGTAGTTCCCGACTTGTAATGTTGAAAAACACTACATCTCACTAAGTGACATTGTTTAATGCGGTTTTACGACGGTTGATATGTCAACCTAACCTAATATTCGCACTTGTATCTAAAGGCGCTCAATTACACTGTTTCGTTCACAATTACGATATTTGCTTGACCTCACAGTTTCTCACCAACTTATTACAGTACAGAACGCTGTATCTCGCTAAATGATATCGTTCTTTAAGGTTTCACGATACTTGCATGCGCTTTAACGAGAATATCACAATAAAGCAGTTTCGCACTTGTAACGGCACAAGACGCAGTATCTGGCTAGTTCATGCCATTTTGTGTGCTTTCACAATATTTCACCTATCGCAGTTTCGTACTCGCAATAAAACAACACTATCTCGTTAGATGGCATCGTTTTTGGTGGTTTCACGAGGCTACGTAGCTCAAACTAACCTAACCTTCGCACTTCTATCGTTAGAAAACGTTTTATTCGCTACTTTACAATGTTTTCTACAAGATTACGACGGTTTCATGCGCTTTCACATTAGATATCGCAGTTCCCGACTTGTAATGGTGAAAAACACAGCATCTCACTAAGTGACATTGTTTAATGCGGATTTAGCGCGGTTTATATCTTAACCTAACCTAACCTAACCTAACCTAACCTTACCTAACCCAACCTAACCTAACCTAACCTAACCAAACCTTACCTAACATACCCTAACCTAACCTAACCTAACCAAACCTAACCTAACCTAACCTAACGTAACCTAACCTAACCTAACCTAACCTAACATAACATAACCTAACGACGTTTTCAAGCGCTTTCACATTAGATATCGCAGTTCCCGACTTGTAATGGTGAAAAACACTGCATCTCACTAAGTGACATTGTTTAATGTGGTTTTACGACGGTTCATATCTTAACCTAACCTAACATTCGCACTTGTATCTAAAAAACGCTCTATTACACTGTTTTGTTCACAATTACGATATTTGCCTAACCTCACAGTTTTTCACCAACTTATTGCAGTACAGAACGCTGTATCTCGCTAAATGACATTTTTCTTTAGGCTTTCACGATGCTTGCATGCGCTTTAACGAGAATATCACAATATAGCAGTTTCGCACTTGTAACGGTAGAACACGCAGTATTTGGCTTGTTCATGCCGTTTTGTGTGCTTTCACAACATTTCACCTATCGCAGTTTAATACTCGCAATAAAACAACACTATCTCGTTAGATGACGTCGTTTTTGGTAGTTTCACGACGCTACCTAGCTTAAACTAACCAAACCTAACCTAACCTTCGCACTTCTATCGTTAGAAAACGTTTTTACTCGCAACTTTACAATGTTTTCTACAAGATTACGACGGTTTCATGCGCTTTCACATTAGATATTGTAGTTCCCGACTTGTAATGTTGAAAAACACTACATCTCACTAAGTGACATTGTTTAATGCGGTTTTACGACGGTTCATACCTTAACCTTACGTAACCTAACCTAACCTAACCTAACCTTACCTAACCTAACCTAACCTAACCTAACCCAACCCAACCCAACCCAACCTAACCTAACATAACCTAACCTAACCTTACCTAACCTAACCAAATTATCCTTACCTAACCTAACCTAACCTAACGTAACCCAACGTAACCTAACCTAACCTAACGTAGCCTAACCTAACCTAACCCAACCTAACCTAACCTAACCTAACCTAGCCCAACTCAACCCAACCTAACCTAATCTAACCTAACCTAACCTAACCTAACCTAACCTAACGACGGTTGCAAGCGCTTTCACATTAGATATAGCAGTTCCCGACTTGTAATGGTGAAAAACACAGCATCTCACTAAGTGACATTGTTTAATGCGGTTTTAGCGCGGTTCATATCTTAACCTAACCTAACCTAACCTAACCCAACCTAACCTAACCTTACCTAACCCAACCTAACCTAACCTAACCTAACCAAACCTTACCTAACATAACCTAACCTAACCTAACCTAACCAAACCTAACCTAACGTAACCTAACCTAACCTAACCTAACGACGTTTGCAAGCGCTTTCACATTAGATATCGCAGTTCCCGACTTGTAATGGTGAAAAACACTGCATCTCACTAAGTGACATTGTTTAATGTGGTTTTACGACGGTTCATATCTTAACCTAACCTAACATTCGCACTTGTATCTAAAAACGCTCTATAACACTGTTTTGTTCACAATTACGATATTTGCATAACCTCACAGTTTTTCACCAACTTATTGCAGTACAGAACGCTGTATCTCGCTAAATGACATTGTTCTTTAAGGTTTCACAATGCTTGCATGCGCTTTAACGAGAATATCACAATATAGCAGTTTCGCACTTGTAACGGTAGAACACGCAGTATTTGGCTTGTTCATGCCGTTTTGTGTGCTTTCACAACATTTCACCTATCGCAGTTTAATACTCGCAATAAAACAACACTATCTCGTTAGATGACGTCGTTTTTGGTAGTTTCACGACGCTACCTAGCTTAAACTAACCTAACCTAACCTAACCTTCGCACTTCTATCGTTAGAAAACGTTTTACTCGCAACTTTACAATGTTTTCTACAAGATTACGACGGTTTCATGCGCTTTCACTTTAGATATCGTAGTTCCCGACTTGTAATGTTGAAAAACACTACATCTCACTAAGTGACATTGTTTAATGCGGTTTTACGACGGTTCATACCTTAACCTAAAGTAACCTAACCTAACCTAACCTAACCTTACTTAACCTAACCTAACCTAACCTAACCCAACCCAACCCAACCCAACCTAACCTAACCTAACCTAACCTAACCCAACCCAACCCAACCTAACCTAACCTAACCTAACCTAAACTAACCTAACCCAACCTAACCTAACCTAACCTAACCTAACCCAACTCAACCCAACCTAACCTAATCTAACCTAACCTAACCTAACCTAACCAAACCTAACCTAACCTAACCTAACCTAACCTAACGACGGTTGCAAGCGCTTTCACATTAGATATCGCAGTTCCCGACTTGTAATGGTGAAAAACACTGCATCTCACTAAGTGACATTGTTTAATGTGGTTTTACGACGGTTCATATCTTAACCTAACCTAACATTCGCACTTGTATCTAAAAACGCTCTATTACACTGTTTTGTTCACAATTACGATATTTGCATAACCTCACAGTTTTTCACCAACTTATTGCAGTACAGAACGCTGTATCTCGCTAAATGACTTTGTTCTTTAAGGTTTCACGATGCTTGCATGCGCTTTAACGAGAATATCACAATATAGCAGTTTCGCACTTGTAACGGTAGAACACGCAGTATTTGGCTTGTTCATGCCGTTTTGTGTGCTTTCACAACATTTCACCTATCGCAGTTTAATACTCGCAATAAAACAACACTATCTCGTTAGATGACGTCCTTTTTGGTGATCTCACGACGCTACATAGCTTAAACTAACATAACTCAAGCTAACCTTCGCACTTCTATCGTTAGAAAACGTTTTACTCGCATTTTTACAATGTTTTCTACAAAATTACGACGGTTTCATGCGCTTTCACATTAGATATCGTAGTTCCCGACTTGTAATGTTGAAAAACACTACATCTCACCAAGTGACATTGTTTATTGCGGTTTTACGACGGTTGATATCTCAACCTAACCTAACATTCGCACTTGTATCTAAATACGCTCAATTACACTGTTTCGTTCAGAATTACGATATTTGCTTGACCTCACAGTTTCTCACCAACTTATTACAGTACAGAACGCTGTATCTCGCTAAATGACATCGTTCTTTAAGGTTTCACGATACTTGCATGTGCTTTAACGAGAATATCACAATAAAGCAGTTTCGCACTTGTAACGGCACAAGACGCAGTATCTGGCTAGTTCATGCCATTTTGTGTGCTTTCCCAATATTTCACCTATCGCAGTTTTGTACTCGCAATAAAACATCACTATCTCATTAGATGACATCGTTTTTGGTGGTTTCACGACGCTACCTAGCTCAAACTAACCTAACCTTCGCACTTCTATCGTTAGAAAACGTTTTATTCGCTACTTTACAATGTTTTCTACAAGATTACGACGGTTTCATGCGCTTTCACATTAGATATCGCAGTTCCCGACTTGTAATGGTGAAAAACACAGCATCTCACTAAGTGACATTGTTTATTGCGGATTTAGCGCGGTTCATTTCTTAACCTAACCTAACCTAACCTAACCTAACCTAACCTAACCTAACCTTACCTAACCCAACCTAACCTAACCTAACCTAACCAAACCTTACCTAACATACCTTAACCTAACCTAACCTAACCAAACCTAACCTAACCTAACCTAACGTAACCTAACCTAACCTAACCTAACATAACCTAACGACGTTTGCAAGCGCTTTCACATTAGATATCGCAGTTCCCGACTTGTAATGGTGAAAAACACTGCATCTCACTAAGTGACATTGTTTAATGTGGTTTTACGACGGTTCATATCTTAACCTAACCTAACATTCGCACTTGTATCTAAAAACGCTCTATTACACTGTTTTGTTCACAATTACGATATTTGCATAACCTCACAGTTTTTCACCAACTTATTGCAGTACAGAACGCTGTATCTCGCTAAATGACTTTGTCCTTTAAGGTTTCACGATGCTTGCATGCGCTTTAACGAGAATATCACAAAATAGCAGTTTCGCACTTGTAACGGTAGAACACGCAGTATTTGGCTTGTTCATGCCGTTTTGTGTGCTTTCACAACATTTCACCTATCGCAGTTTAATACTCGCAATAAAACAACACTATCTCGCTAGATGACGTCGTTTTTGGTAGTTTCACGACGCTACCTAGCTTAAACTAACCTAACCTAACCTAACCTTCGCACTGCTATCGTTAGAAAACGTTTTACTCGCAACTTTACAATGTTTTCTACAAGATTACGACGGTTTCATGCGCTTTCACATTAGATATTGTAGTTCCCGACTTGTAATGTTGAAAAACACTACATCTCACTAAGTGACATTGTTTAATGTGGTTTTACGACGGTTCATACCTTAACCTAACGTAACCTAACCTAACCTAACCTAACCTTACCTAACCTAACCTAACCTAACCTAACCCAACCCAACCCAACCCAACCTAACCTAACATAACCTAACCTAACCTTACCTAACCTAACCAAATTATCCTTACCTAACCTAACCTAACCTAACGTAACCTAACCTAACGTAACCTAACGTAACCTAACCTAACCTAACGTAGCCTAACCTAACCTAACCTAACCCAACCTAACCTAACCTAACCTAACCTAGCCCAACTCAACCCAACCTAACCTAATCTAACCTAACCTAACCTAACCTAACCTAACGACGGTTGCAAGCGCTTTCACATTAGATATAGCAGTTCCCGACTTGTAATGGTGAAAAACACAGCATCTCACTAAGTGACATTGTTTATAGCGGTTTTAGCGCGGTTCATATCTTAACCTAACCTAACCTAACCTAACCCAACCTAACCTAACCTTACCTAACCCAACCTAACCTAACGTAACCTAACCAAACCTTACCTAACATAACCTAACCTAACCTAACCTAACCAAACCTAACCTAACGTAACCTAACCTAACCTAACGACGTTTGCAAGCGCTTTCACATTAGATATCGCAGTTCCCGACTTGTAATGGTGAAAAACACTGCATCTCACTAAGTGACATTGTTTAATGTGGTTTTACGACGGTTCATATCTTAACCTAACCTAAAATTCGCACTTGTATCTAAAAACGCTCTATAACACTGTTTTGTTCACAATTACGATATTTGCATAACCTCACAGTTTTTCACCAACTTATTGCAGTACAGAACGCTGTATCTCGCTAAATGACATTGTTCTTTAAGGTTTCACAATGCTTGCATGCGCTTTAACGAGAATATCACAATATAGCAGTTTCGCACTTGTAACGGTAGAACACGCAGTATTTGGCTTGTTCATGCCGTTTTGTGTGCTTTCACAACATTTCACCTATCGCAGTTTAATACTCGCAATAAAACAACACTATCTCGTTAGATGACGTCGTTTTTGGTAGTTTCACGACGCTACCTAGCTCAAACTAACCTAACCTAACCTAACCTTCGCACTTCTATCGTTAGAAAACGTTTTACTCGCAACTTTACAATGTTTTCTACAAGATTACGACGGTTTCATGCGCTTTCACATTAGATATCGTAGTTCCCGACTTGTAATGTTGAAAAACACTACATCTCACTAAGTGACATTGTTTAATGCGGTTTTACGACGGTTCATACCTTAACCTAACGTAACCTAACCTAACCTAACCAAACCTTACTTAACCTAACCTAACCTAACCTAACCCAACCCAACCCAACCCAACCTAACCTAACCTAACCTAACCTAACCTAACCCAACCCAACCCAACCTAACCTAACCTAACCTAACCTAAACTAACCTAACCCAACCTAACCTAACCTAACCTAACCCAACTCAACCTAACCTAATCTAACCTAACCTAACCTAACCTAACCAAACCTAACCTAACCTAACCTAACCTAACCTAACGACGGTTGCAAGCGCTTTCACAATAGATATCGCAGTTCCCGACTTGTAATGGTGAAAAACACTGCATCTCACTAAGTGACATTGTTTAATGTGGTTTTACGACGGTTCATATCTTAACCTAACCTAACATTCGCACTTGTATCTAAAAACGCTCTATTACACTGTTTTGTTCACAATTACGATATTTGCATAACCTCACAGTTTTTCACCAACTTATTGCAGTACAGAACGCTGTATCTCGCTAAATGTCTTTGTTCTTTAAGGTTCCACGATGCTTGCATGCGCTTTAACGAGAATATCACAATATAGCAGTTTCGCACTTGTAACGGTAGAACACGCAGTATTTGGCTTGTTCATGCCGTTTTGTGTGCTTTCACAACATTTCACCTATCGCAGTTTATTACTCGCAATAAAACAACACTATCTCGTTAGATGACGTCGTTTTTGGTAGTTTCACGACGCTACCTAGCTTAAACTAACCTAACCTAACCTAACCTAACCTTCGCACTTCGATCGTTATAAAACGTTTTACTCGCAACTTTACAATGTTTTCTACAAGATTACGACGGTTTCATGCGCTTTCACATTAGATATTGTAGTTCCCGACTTGTAATGTTGAAAAACACTACATCTCACTAAGTGACATTGTTTAATGCGGTTTTACGACGGTTCATACCCTAACCTAACGTAACCTAACCTAACCTAACCTAACCTAACCCAACCCAACCCAACCCAACCTAACCTAACATAACCTAACCTAACCTTACCTAACCTAACCAAATTATCCTTACCTAACCTAACCTAACGTAACCTAACGTAACCTGACCTAACCTAACGTAGCCTAACCTAACCTAACCTAACCCAACCTAACCTAACCTAACCTAACCTAGCCCAACTCAACCCAACCTAACCTAATCTAACCTAACCTAACCTAACCTAACCTAACCTAACCTAACGACGGTTGCAAGCGCTTTCACATTAGATATAGCAGTTCCCGACTTGTAATGGTGAAAAACACAGCATCTCACTAAGTGACATTGTTTAATGCGGTTTTAGCGCGGTTCATATCTTAACCTAACCTAACCTAACCCAACCTAACCTAACCTTACCTAACCCCACCTAACCTAACCTAACCTAACCAAACCTTACCTAACATAACCTAACCTAACCTAACCTAACCAAACCTAACCTAACGTAACCTAACCTAACCTAACCTAACCTAACCTAACGACGTTTGCAAGCGCTTTCACATTAGATATCGCAGTTCCCGACTTGTAATTGTGAAAAACACTGCATCTCACTAAGTGACATTGTTTAATAAGGTTTTACGACGGTTCATATCCTAACCTAACCTAACATTCGCACTTGTATCTAAAAACGCTCTATAACACTGTTTTGTTCGCAATTACGATATTTGCATAACCTCACAGTTTTTCACCAACTTATTGCAGTACAGAACGCTGTATCTCGCTAAATGACTTTGTTCTTTAAGGTTTCACGATGCTTGCATGCGCTTTAACGAGAATATCAAAATATAGCAGTTTCGCACTTGTAACGGTAGAACACGCAGTATTTGGCTTGTTCATGCCGTTTTGTGTGCTTTCACAACATTTCACCTATCGCAGTTTAATACTCGCAATAAAACAACACTATCTCGTTAGATGACGTCGTTTTTGGTAGTTTCACGACGCTACCTAGCTTAAACTAACCTAACCTAACCCAACCTTTGCACTTCTATCGTTAGAAAACGTTTTACTCGACACTTTACAATGTTTTCTACAAGATTACGACGGTTTCATGCGCTTTCACATTAGATATCGTAGTTCCCGAGTTGTAATGTTGAAAAACACTACATATCACTAAGTGACATTGTTTAATGCGGTTTTACGACGGTTCATACCTTAACCTAACCTAACCTAACCTAACCTAACCCAACCCAACCCAACCTAACCTAACCTAACCTAACCTAAACTAACCTAACCCAACCTAACCTAACCTAACCTAACCTAACCCAACTCAACCCAACCTAACCTAATCTAACCTAACCTAACCTAACCTAACCTAACCTAACCTAACGACGGTTGCAAGCGCTTTCACATTAGATATCGCAGTTCCCGACTTGTAATGGTGAAAAACACTGCATCTCACCAAGTGACATTGTTTAATGTGGTTTTACGACGGTTCATATCTTAACCTAACCTAACATTCGCACTTGTATCTAAAAACGCTCTATTACACTGTTTTGTTCACAATTACGATATTTGCATAACCTCACAGTTTTTCACCAACTTATTGCAGTACAGAACGCTGTATCTCGCTAAATGACATTTTTCTTTAAGGTTTCACGATGCTTGCATGCGCTTTAACGAGAATTTCACAATATAGCAGTTTCGCACTTGTAACGGTAGAACACGCAGTATTTGGCTTGTTCATGCCGTTTTGTGTGCTTTCACAACATTTCACCTATCGCAGTTTAATACTCGCAATAAAACAACACTATCTCGTTGGATGACGTCGTTTTTGGTAGTTTCACGACGCTACCTAGCTTAAACTAACCTAACCTAACCTAACCTTCGCATTTCTATCGTTAGAAAACGTTTTACTCGCAACTTTACAATGTTTTCTACAAGATTACGACGGTTTCATGCGCTTTCACATTAGATATCGTAGTTCCCGAGTTGTAATGTTGAAAAACACTACATATCACTAAGTGACATTGTTTAATGCGGTTTTACGACGGTTCATACCTTAACCTAACGTAACCTAACCTAACCTAACCTAACCTAACCCAACCAAACCCAACCTAACCTAACCTAACCTAACCTAACCTAACCTAAACTAACCTAACCCAACCTAACCTAACCTAACCTAACCTAACCCAACTCAACCCAACCTAACCTAATCTAACCTAACCTAACCTAACCTAACCTAACCAAACCTAACCTAACCTAACCTAACCTAACCTAACCTAACCTAACCTAACGACGGTTGCAAGCGCTTTCACATTAGATATCGCAGTTCCCGACTTGTAATGGTGAAAAACACTGCATCTCACTAAGTGACATTGTTTAATGTGGTTTTACGACGGTTCATATCTTAACCTAACCTAACATTCGCACTTGTATCTAAAAACGCTCTATTACACTGTTTTGTTCACAATTACGATATTTGCATAACCTGACAGTTTTTCACCGACTTATTGCAGTACAGAACGCTGTATCTCGCTAAATGACATTGTTCTTCAAGGTTTCACGATGCTTGCATGCGCTTTAACGAGAATATCACAATATAGCAGTTTCGCACTTGTAACCGTAGAACACGCAGCATTTGGCTTGTTCATGCCGTTTTGTGTGCTTTCACAACATTTCACCTATCGCAGTTTAATACTCGCATTAAAACAACACTATCTCGTTAGATGACGTCGTTTTTGGTAGTTTCACGACGCTACCTAGCTTAAACTAACCTAACCTAACCTAACCTTCGCACTTCTATCGTTAGAAAACGTTTTACTCGCAACTTTACAATGTTTTCTACAAGATTACGACGGTTTGATGCGCTTTCACATTAGATATCGTAGTTCCCGACTTGTAATGTTGAAAAACACTACATCTCACTAAGTGACATTGTTTAATGCGGTTTTACGACGGTTGATATGTCAACCTAACCTAACATTCGCACTTGTATCTAAAGGCGCTCAATTACACTGTTTCGTTCACAATTACGATATTTGCTTGACCTCACAGTTTCTCACCAACTTATTACAGTACAGAACGCTGTATCTCGCTAAATGACATCGTTCTTTAAGGTTTCACGATACTTGCATGCGCTTTAACGAGAATATCACAATAAAGCAGTTTCGCACTTGTAACGGCACAAGGCGCAGTATCTGGCTAGTTCATGCCATTTTGTGTGCTTTCACAATATTTCACCTATCGCAGTTTCGTACTCGCAATAAAACAACACTATCTCGTTAGATGGCATCGTTTTTGGTGGTTTCACGACGCTACGTAGCTCAAACTAACCTAACCTTCGCACTTCTATCGTTAGAAAACGTTTTATTCGCTACTTTACAATGTTTTCTACAAGATTACGACGGTTTCATGCGCTTTCACATAAGATATCGCAGTTCCCGACTTGTAATGGTGAAAAACACAGCATCTCACTAAGTGACATTGTTTAATAAGGTTTTACGACGGTTCATATCCTAACCTAACCTAACATTCGCACTTGTATCTAAAAACGCTCTATAACACTGTTTTGTTCGCAATTACGATATTTGCATAACCTCACAGTTTTTCACCAACTTATTGCAGTACAGAACGCTGTATCTCGCTAAATGACTTTGTTCTTTAAGGTTTCACGATGCTTGCATGCGCTTTAACGAGAATATCAAAATATAGCAGTTTCGCACTTGTAACGGTAGAACACGCAGTATTTGGCTTGTTCATGCCGTTTTGTGTGCTTTCACAACATTTCACCTATCGCAGTTTAATACTCGCAATAAAACAACACTATCTCGTTAGATGACGTCGTTTTTGGTAGTTTCACGACGCTACCTAGCTTAAACTAACCTAACCTAACCTAACCTTGGCACTTCTATCGTTAGAAAACGTTTTACTCGCAACTTTACAATGTTTTCTACAAGATTACGACGGTTTCATGCGCTTTCACATTAGATATCGTAGTTCCCGAGTTGTAATGTTGAAAAACACTACATATCACTAAGTGACATTGTTTAATGCGGTTTTACGACGGTTCATACCTTAACCTAACCTAACCTAACCTAACCTAACCTAACCTAACCCAACCCAACCCAACCTAACCTAACCTAACCTAACCTAAACTAACCTAACCCAACCTAACCTAACCCAACTCAACCCAACCTAACCTAATCTAATCTAACCTAACCTAACCTAACCTAACCTAACCAAACCTAACCTAACCTAACCTAACCTAACCTAACCTAACCTAACCTAACGACGGTTGCAAGCGCTTTCACATTAGATATCGCAGTTCCCGACTTGTAATGGTGAAAAACACTGCATCTCACTAAGTGACATTGTTTAATGTGGTTTTACGACGGTTCATATCTTAACCTAACCTAACATTCGCACTTGTATCTAAAAACGCTCTATTACACTGTTTTGTTCAGAATTACGATATTTGCATAACCTGACAGTTTTTCACCGACTTATTGCAGTACAGAACGCTGTATCTCGCTAAATGACATTGTTCTTCAAGGTTTCACGATGCTTGCATGCGCTTTAACGAGAATATCACAATATAGCAGTTTCGCACTTGTAACCGTAGAACACGCAGTATTTGGCTTGTTCATGCCGTTTTGTGTGCTTTCACAACATTTCACCTATCGCAGTTTAATACTCGCATTAAAACAACACTATCTCGTTAGATGACGTCGTTTTTGGTAGTTTCACGACGCTACCTAGCTTAAACTAACCTAACCTAACCTAACCTTCGCACTTCTATCGTTAGAAAACGTTTTACTCGCAACTTTACAATGTTTTCTACAAGATTACGACGGTTTGATGCGCTTTCACATTAGATATCGTAGTTCCCGACTTGTAATGTTGAAAAACACTACATCTCACTAAGTGACATTGTTTAATGCGGTTTTACGACGGTTGATATGTCAACCAACCTAACATTCGCACTTGTATCTAAAGGCGCTCAATTACACTGTTTCGTTCACAATTACGATATTTGCTTGACCTCACAGTTTCTCACCAACTTATTACAGTACAGAACGCTGTATCTCGCTAAATGACATCGTTCTTTAAGGTTTCACGATACTTGCATGCGCTTTAACGAGAATATCACAATAAAGCAGTTTCGCACTTGTAACGGCACAAGGCGCAGTATCTGGCTAGTTCATGCCATTTTGTGTGCTTTCACAATATTTCACCTATCGCAGTTTCGTACTCGCAATAAAACAACACTATCTCGTTAGATGGCATCGTTTTTGGTGGTTTCACGACGCTACGTAGCTCAAACTAACCTAACCTTCGCACTTCTATCGTTAGAAAACGTTTTATTCGCTACTTTACAATGTTTTCTACAAGATTACGACGGTTTCATGCGCTTTCACATAAGATATCGCAGTTCCCGACTTGTAATGGTGTAAAACACAGCATCTCACTAAGTGACATTGTTTAATGCGGATTTAGCGCGGTTCATATCTTAACCTAACCTAACCTAACCTTACCTAACCCAACCTAACCTAACCTAACCTAACCAAACCTTACCTAACATACCCTAACCTAACCTAACCAAACCTAACCTAACCTAACCTAACGTAACCTAACCTAACCTAACCTAACATAACCTAACGACGTTTGCAAGCGCTTTCACATTAGATATCGCAGTTCCCGACTTGTAATGGTGAAAAACACTGCATCTCACTAAGTGACATTGTTTAATGTGGTTTTACGACGGTTCATATCTTAACCTAACCTAACATTCGCACTTGTATCTAAAAACGCTCTATTACACTGTTTTGTTCACAATTACAATATTTGCATAACCTCACAGTTTTTCACCAACTTATTGCAGTACAGAACGCTGTAACTCGCTAAATGACATTTTTCTTTAAGGTTTCACGATGCTTGCATGCGCTTTAACGAGAATATCACAATATAGCAGTTTCGCACTTGTAACGGTAGAACACGCAGTATTTGGCTTGTTCATGCCGTTTTGTGTGCTTTCACAACATTTCACCTATCGCAGTTTAATACTCGCAATAAAACAACACTATCTCGTTAGATGACGTCGTTTTTGGTAGTTTCACGACGCTACCTAGCTTAATCTAACCTAACCTAACCTAACCTTCGCACTTCTATCGTTAGAAAACGTTTTACTCGCAACTTTACAATGTTTTTTTCAAGATTACGACGGTTTCATGCGCTTTCACATTAGATATCGTAGTTCCCGACTTGTAATGTTGAAAAACACTACATCTCATTAAGTGACATTGTTTAATGCGGTTTTACGACGGTTGATATCTCAACCTAACCTAACATTCGCACTTGTATCTAAATACGCTCAATTACACTGTTTCGTTCACAATTACGATATTTGCTTGACCTCACAGTTTCTCACCAACTGATTACTGTACAGAACGCTGTATCTCGCTAAATGACATCGTTCTTTAAGGTTTCACGATACTTGCATGCACTCTAACGAGAATATCACAATAAAGCAGTTTCGCACTTGTAACGGCACAAGACGCAGTATCTGGCTAGTTCATGTCATTTTGTGTGCTTTCACAATATTTCACCTATCGCAGTTTCATACTCGCAATAAAACAACACTATCTCGTTAGATGACATCGTTTTTGGTGTTCACGACGCTACGTAGCTCAAACTAACCTAACCTTCGCACTTCTATCGTTAGAAAACGTTTTATTCGCTACTTTACATTGTTTTCTACAAGATTACGACGGTTTCATGCGCTTTCACATTACATATCGCAGTTCCCGACTTGTAATGGTGAAAAACACAGCATCTCACTAAGTGACATTGTTTAATGCGGTTTTAGCGCGGTTCATATCTTAACCTAACCTAACCTAACCTAACCTAATTTAACCTAACCTAACCTTACCTAACCCAAACTAACCTAACCTAACCAAACCTTACCTAACATAACCTAACCTAACCTAACCAAACCTAACCTAACGTAACCTAACCTAACCTAACCTAACCTAACCTAACCTAACGACGTTTGCAAGTGCTTTCACATTAGATATCGCAGTTCCCAACTTGTAATGGTGAAAAACACTGCATCTCACTAAGTGACATTGTTTAATGCGGTTTTACGACGGTTCATATCTTAACCTAACCTAACCTTCGCACTTGTAATGAAAAACGCTCTATTACACTGTTTCGTTCACAATTACGATATTTGCATAACCTCACAGTTTTTCACCAACTTATTGCAGTACAGAACGCTGTAACTCGCTAAACGACATCGTTCTTTAAGGTTTCACGATGCTTGCATGCGCTTCAACGAGAATATCACATTATAGCAGTTTCGCACTTGTAACGGTACAACACGCAGTATCTGGCTTGTTCATGCCGTTTTGTGTACTTTCACAACATTTCACCTATTGCAGTTTCGTACATGCAATAAAACAACACTATCTCGTTAGATGACGTCCTTTTTGGTGGTCTCACGACGCTACATAGCTTAAACTAACATAACTCAACCTAATATAACCTTCGCAGTTCTATCGTTAGAAAACGTTTTACTCGCTACTTTACAATGCTCTCTACAACATTACGACAGTTTCATGCGCTTTCACAATAGATATCGCAGTTCCCGACTTGTAATGGTGAAAAACACTGCATCTCACTTAGTGACATTGTTTCATGCGGTTTTACGACGGTTCATATCTTAACCTAACCTAACTTTCGCACTTGTGTCTAAAAACGCTCTATTACACTTTTCGTTCACATTTAAGATATTTGCATGACCTCACAGTTTTTCTCCAACGTATTACAGTACAGAACGCTGTATATCGCTAAATGACATCATTCTTTAAGGTTTCACGATGCTTGCATGCGCTTTACCGAGAATATCACAACATAGCAGTTTCGCACTTGTAACGGTACAACACGCAGTATTTGGCTTGTTCATGCCGTTTTGTGAGCTTTCACAACATTTTACCTATCGCAGTTTCGTACTAGCAATAAAACAACACTATCTCGTTAGATGACGTCGTTTTTGGTGGTTTCACGACGCTACCTAGCTTAAACTAACATAACTCAACCTAACATAACCTTCGCACTTGTATCGTTAGAAAACGTTTTACTCGCTACTTTACAATGCTTTCTACAACATTACGACGGTTTCAAGCGCTTTCACATTAGATATCGCAGTTCCCAACTTGTAAAGGTGAAAAACACTGCATCTCACTAAGTGACATTGTTTAATGCGGTTTTACGACGGTTCATACCTTAACCTAACGTAACCTAACCTAACCTAACCTAACCTTACCTAACCTAACCTAACCTAACCTAACCTAACCCAACCCAACCCAACCTAACCTAACCTAACCTAACCTAAACTAACCTAACCTAACCTAACCTAACCCAACCTAACCCAACCCAACCCAACCTAACCTAACCTAAGCTAACCTAACCTAACCTAACCTAACCAAACCTAACCTAACCTAACCTAACCTAACGTAACCTAGCCTAACCTAACCTATTCTAACGTAACCTGTCCTTACCTGACCTAACCTAACCTAACGTAACCTAACCTAACCTAACATAACCTAACGTAACCTAACCTAACCTAACGTAACCTAACCTAACCTAACCCAACCTAACCCAACCCAACCCAACAACACCCAACCCAACCTAACCTAACCTAACCTAACCTTACCTAACCTAACCAAATTATCCTTACCTAACCTAACCTAACCTAACGTAACCTAACCTAACGTAACCTAACGTAACCTAACCTAACCTAACATAGCCTAACCTAACCTAACCTAACCCAACCTAACCTAACCTAACCTAACCTAGCCCAACTCTACCCAACCTAACCTAATCTAACCTAACCTAACCTAACCTAACCAAACCTAACCTAACCTAACCTAACCTAACCTAACCTAACGACGGTTGCAAGCGCTTTCAAATTAGATATAGCAGTTCCCGACTTGTAATGGTGAGAAACACTGCATCTGACTAAGTGACATTGTTTAATGCGGTTTTTTGACGGTTCATATCCTAACCTAACCTAACATTCGCACTTGTATCTAAAAACGCTCTATTACACTGTTTTGTTCACAATTACGATATTTGCATAACCTCACAGTTTTTCACCAACTTATTGCAGCACAGAACGCTGTATTTCGCTAAATGACATTGTTCTTTAAGGTTTCACGATTCTTGCATGCGCTTTAACGAGAATATCACATTATAGCAGTTTCGCACTTGTGACGGTAGAACACGCAGTATTTGGCTTGTTCATGCCGTTTTGTGTGCTTTCACATTTCACCTATCGCAGTTTCGTAGTCGCAATAAAACAACACCATCTCGTTAGATGACGTCGTTTCTGGTGGTTTCACGACGCTACCTAGCTTAAACTCAACCTAACATAACCTTCGCACTTCTATCGTTAGAAAACGTTTTACTCGCTACTTTACAATGCTCTCTACAACATTACGACGGTTTCATGCGCTTTCACATTAGATATCGCAGTTTCTGACTTGTAATGGTGAAAAACACTGCATCTCACTAAGTGAGATTGTTTATTGTGGTTTTACGACGGTTCATATCTTACCCTAACATTTGCACTTGTATCTCAAAACGCTCTATTACACTGTTTCGTTCACAATTATGATATTTGCATGACCTCACAGTTTTTCACCAACTTATTACAGTACAGAACGCTGTCTCTCGCTAGATGACATCATTCTTTAAGGTTTCACGATGCTTGCATGCGCTTTAACGAGAATATCACAATATAGCAGTTTCGCACTTGTGACGGTAGAACACGCAGTATTTGGCTTGTTCATGCCGTTTTGTGTGCTTTCACATTTCACCTATCGCAGTTTATTACTCGCAATAAAACAACACTATCTGGTTAGATGACGTCGTTTCTGGTAGTTTCACGACGCTACCTAGCTTAAACTAACCTAACCTAACCTAACCTTCGCACTTCTATCGTTAGAAAACGTTTTACTCGCAACTTTACAATGTTTTCTACAAGATTACGACGGTTTCATGAGCTTTCACATTAGATATCGTAGTTCCCGACTTGTAATGTTGAAAAACACTACATCTCATTAAGTGACATTGTTTAATGCGGTTTTACGACGGTTGATATCTCAACCTAACCTAACATTCGCACTTGTATCTAAATACGCTCAATTACACTGTTTCGTTCACAATTACGATATTTGCTTGACCTCACAGTTTCTCACCAACTTATTACAGTACAGAACGCAGTATCTCGCTAAATGACATCGTTCTTTAAGGTTTCACGATACTTGCATGCGCTCTAACGAGAATATCACAATAAAGCAGTTTCGCACTTGTAACGGCACAAGACGCAGTATCTGGCTAGTTCATGCCATTTTGTGTGCTTTCACAATATTTCACTTATCGCAGTTTCATACTCGCAATAAAACAACACTATCTCGTTAGATGACATCGTTTTTGGTGCTTTCACGACGCTACGTAGCTCAAACTAACCTAACCTTCGCACTTCTATCGTTAGAAAACGTTTTATTCGCTACTTTACAATGTTTTCTACAAGATTACGACGGTTTCATGCGCTTTCACATTAGATATCGCAGTTCCTTACTTGTAATGGTGAAAAACACAGCATCTCACTAAGTGACATTGTTTAATGCGGTTTTAGCGCGGTTCATATCTTAACCTAACCTAACCTAACCTAACATAATTTAACCTAACCTAACCTTACCTAACCAAACCTTACCTAACATAACCTAACCTAACCTAACGTAACCAAACCTAACCTAACCTAACCTAACCTACCCTAACCTATCCTAACGACGTTTGCAAGCGCTTTCAGATTAGATATCGCAGTTCCCGACTTGTAATGGTGAAAAACACTGCATCTCACTAAGTGACATTGTTTAATGCGGTTTTACGACGGTTCATATCTTAACCTAACCTAACCTTCGCATTTGTATTGAAAAACGCTCTATTACACTGTTTCGTTCACAATTACGATATTTGCATAACCTCACAGTTTTTCACCAACTTATTGCAGTACAGAACGCTGTATCTCGCTAAACGACATCGTTCTTTAAGGTTTCACGATGCTTGCATGCGCTTCAACGAGAATATCACATTATAGCAGTTTCGCACTTGTAACGGTACAACACGCAGTATCTGGCTTGTTCATGCCGTTTTGTGTACTTTCACAACATTTCACCTATTGCAGTTTCGTACATGCAATAAAACAACACTATCTCGTTAGATGACGTCCTTTTTGGTGGTCTCACGACGCTACGTAGCTCAAACTAACCTAACCTTCGCACTTCTATCGTTAGAAAACGTTTTATTCGCTACTTTACAATGTTTTCTACAAGATTACGACGGTTTCATGCGCTTTCACATTAGATATCGCAGTTCCTGACTTGTAATGGTGAAAAACACAGCATCTCACTAAGTGACATTGTTTAATGCGGTTTTAGCGCGGTTCATATCTTAACCTAACCTTACCTAACCCAAACTAACCTAACCTAACCAAACCTTACCTAACATAACCTAACCTAACCTAACCTAACGTAACCAAACCTAACCTAACCTAACCTAACCTACCCTAACCTATCCTAACGACGTTTGCAAGCGCTTTCACATTAGATATCGCAGTTCCCGACTTGTAATGGTGAAAAACACTGCATCTCACTAAGTGACATTGTTTAATGCGGTTTTACGACGGTTCATATCTTAACCTAACCTAACCTTCGCATTTGTATTGAAAAACGCTCTATTACACTGTTTCGTTCACAATTACGATATTTGCATAACCTCACAGTTTTTCACCAACTTATTGCAGTACAGAACGCTGTATCTCGCTAAATGACATCGTTCTTTAAGGTTTCACGATGCTTGCATGCGCTTCAACGAGAATATCACATTATAGCAGTTTCGCACTTGTAACGGTACAACACGCAGTATCTGGCTTGCTCATGCCGTTTTGTGTACTTTCACAACATTTCACCTATTGCAGTTTCGTACATGCAATAAAACAACACTATCTCGTTAGATGACGTCCTTTTTGGTGGTCTCACGACGCTACATAGCTTAAACTAACATAAGTCAACCTAATATAACCTTCGCACTTCTATCGTTAGAAAACGTTTTACTCGCTACTTTACATTGCTCTCTACAACATTACGACAGTTTCATGCGCTTTCACAATAGATATCGCAGTTCCCGACTTGTAATGGTGAAAAACACTGCATCTCACTTAGTGACATTGTTTCATGCGGTTTTACGACGGTTCATATCTTAACCTAACCTAACGTTCGCACTTGTATCTAAAAACGCTCTATTACACTGTTTCGTTCACATTTAAGATATTTGCATGACCTCACAGTTTTTCTCCAACGTATTACAGTACAGAACGCTGTATATCGCTAAATGACATCATTCTTTAAGGTTTCACAATGCTTGCATGCGCTTTAACGAGAATATCACAACATAGCAGTTTCGCACTTGTAACGGTACAACACGCAGTATTTTGCTTGTTCATGCCGTTTTGTGTGCTTTCACAACATTTCACCTATTGCAGTTTTGTACATGAAATAAAACAATTATATCTCGTTAGATGACGTCCTTTTTGGTGGTTTCACGACGCTACCTAGCTTAAACTAACATAATTCAACCTAACATAACCTTCGCACTTCTATCGTTAGAAAACGTTTTACTCGCTACTTTACAATGCTCTCTACAACATTACGACGGTTTCATGCGCTTTCACATAAGATATCGCAGTTCCCGACTTGTAATGGTGAAAAACACTGCATCTCACAAAGTGACATTGTTTAATGCGGTTTTACGACGGTTCATATCTTAACCTAACCTAACATTCGCGCTTGTATCTCAAAACGCTCTATTACACTGTTTCGTTCACAGTTACGATATTTGCATGACCTCACAGTTTTTCACCAACTTATTACAGTACAGAACGCTGTCTCTCGATAAATGACATCATTCTTTAAGGTTTCACGATGCTTGCATGCGCTTTACCGAGAATATCACAACATAGCAGTTTCGCACTTGTAACGGTACAACACGCAGTATTTGGCTTGTTCATGCCGTTTTGTGTGCTTTCACAACATTTTACCTATCGCAGTTTCGTACTCGCAATAAAACAACACTATCTCGTTAGATGACGTCGTTTTTGGTGGTTTCACGATGCTACCTAGCTTAAACTAACATAACTCAACCTAACATAACCTTCGCACTTCTATCGTTAGAAAACGTTTTACTCGCTACTTTACATTGCTTTCTACAACATTACGACGGTTTCAAGCGCTTTCACATTAGATATCGCAGTTCCCAACTTGTAAAGGTGAAAAACACTGCATCTCACTAAGTGACATTGTTTAATGCGGTTTTACGACGGTTCATACTTTAACCTAACCTAACCTAACCTAACCTAACCTTACCTAATCTAACCTAACCTAACCTAACCCAACCCAACCCAACCTAACCTAACCTAACCTAACCTAAACTAACCTAACCCAACCTAACCTAACCTAACCTAACCTAACCCAACCTAACCCAACCCAACCCAACCTAACCTAACCTAAGCTAACCTAACCTAACCTAACCTAACCTAACCAAACCTAACCTAACCTAACCTAACCTAACCTAACCCAACTCAACCCAACCTAACCTAATCTAACCTAACCTAACCTAACCTAACCAAACCTAACCTAACCTAACCTAACCTAACGACGGTTGCAAGCGCTTTAACATTATATATCGCAGTTCCCGAGTTGTAATGGTGAGAAACACTGCATCTCACTAAGTGACATTGTTTAAGGCGGTTTTACGACGGTTCATATCTTAACCTAACCTAACATTCGCACTTGTATCTAAAAACGCTCTATTACACTGTTTCGTTCACAATTACGATATTTGCATAACCTCACAGTTTTTCACCAACTTATTGCAGTACAGAACACTGTATCTCGCTAAATGACATTGTTCTTTGAGGTTTCACGATGCTTGCTGCGCTTTAACGAGAATATCACATTATAGCAGTTTCGCACTTGTAACGCTACAACACGCAGTATCTAGCTTGTTCATGCCGTTTTGTGTGCTTTCACAATATTTCACCTATCGCAGTTTAATACTCGCAATAAAACAACACTATCTCGTTAGATGACGTCGTTTTTGGTAGTTTCACGACGCTACCTAGCCTAAACTAACCTAACCTAACCTAACCTTCGCACTTCTATCGTTATAAAACGCTTTACTCGCAACTTTACAATGTTTTCTAGAAGATTACGATGGTTTCATGCGCTTTCACATTAGATATCGTAGTTCCCGACTTGTAATGTTGAACAACACGACATGTCACTAAGTGACATTGTTTAATGCGGTTTTACGACGGTTGATATCTCAACCTAACCTAACATTCGCACTTGTATCTAAATACGCTCAATTACACTGTTTCGTTCACAATTACGATATTTGCTTGACCTCACAGTTTCTCACCAACTTATTACAGTACAGAACGCTGTATCTCGCTAAATGACATCGTTCTTTAAGGTTTCACGATACTTGCATGCGCTTTAACGAGAATATCACAATAAAGCAGTTTCGCACTTGTAACGGCACAAGACGCAGTATCTGGCTAGTTCATGCCATTTTGTGTGCTTTCCCAATATTTCACCTATCGCAGTTTTGTACTCGCAATAAAACATCACTATCTCGTTAGATGACATCGTTTTTGGTGGTTTCACGACGCTACCTAGCTCAAACTAACCTAACCTTCGCACTTCTATCGTTAGAAAACGTTTTATTCGCTACTTTACAATGTTTTCTACAAGATTACGGCGGTTTCATGCGCTTTCACATTAGATATCGCAGTTCCCGACTTGTAATGGTGAAAAACACAGCATCTCACTAAGTGACATTGTTTAATGTGGATTTAGCGCGGTTCATATCTTAACCTAACCTAACCTAACCTAACCTAACCTTACCTAACCCAACCTAACCTAACCTAACCAAACCTTACCTAACATACCCTAACCTAACCTAACCTAACCTAACCAAACCTAACCTAACCTAACCTAACCTAACGTAACCTAACCTAACCTAACCTAACCTAATATAACCTAACGACGTTTGCAAGCGCTTTCACATTAGATATCGCAGTTCCCGACTTGTAATGGTGAAAAACACTGCATCTCACTAAGTGACATTGTTTAATGTGGTTTTACGACGGTTCATATCTTAACCAAACCTAACATTCGCACTTGTATCTAAAAACGCTCTATTACACTGTTTTGTTCACAATTACGATATTTGCATAATCTCACAGTTTTTCACCAACTTATTGCAGTACAGAACGCTGTATCTCGCTAAATGACATTGTTCTTTAAGGTTTCACGATGCTTGCATGCGCTTTAACGAGAATATCACAATACAGCAGTTTCGCACTTGTAACGGTAGAACACGCAGTATTTGGCTTGTTCATGCCGTTTTGTGTGCTTTCACAACATTTCACCTATCGCAGTTTATTACTCGCAATGAAACAACACTATCTCGTTAGATGACGTCGTTTTTGGTAGTTTCACGACGCTACCTAGCTTAAACTAACCTAACCTAACCTAACCTTCGCACTTCTATCGTTAGAAAACGTTTTACTCGCAACTTTACAATGTTTTCTACAAGATTACGACGGTTTCATGCGCTTTCACACTAGATATCGAAGTTCCCGACTTGTAATGTTGAAAAACACTACATCTCAATAAGTGACATTGTTTAATGCGGTTTTACGACGGTTCATACCTTAACCTAACGTAACCTAACCTAACCTAACCTAACCTAACCCAACCCAACCCAACCTAACCTAACCTAACCTAACCTAAACTAACCTAACCCAACCTAACCTAACATAACCTAACCTAACCCAACTCAACCCAACCTAACCTAATCTAACCTAACCTAACCTAACCTAACCTAACCAAACCTAACCTAACCTAACTGAACCTAACCTAACGACGGTTGCAAGCGCTTTCACATTAGATATCGCAGTTCCCGACTTGTAATGGTGAAAAACACTGCATCTCACTAAGTGACATTGTTTAATGTGGTTTTACGACGGTTCATATCTTAACCTAACCTAACATTCGCACTTGTATCTAAAAACGCTCTATTACACTGTTTCGTTCACAATTACGATATTTGCATAACCTCACAGTTTTTCACCAACTTATTGCAGTACAGAACGCTGTATCTCGCTAAATGACATTGTTCTTTTAGGTTTCACGATGCTTGCTGCGCTTTAACGAGAATGTCACATTATAGCAGTTTCGCACTTGTAACGCTACAACACGCAGTATCTAGCTTGTTCATGCCGTTTTGTCTGCTTTCACAATATTTCACCTATCGCAGTTTAATACTCGCAATAAAACAACACTATCTCGTTAGATGAATTCGTTTTTGGCGCTTTCACGACGCTACCTAGCTCAAACTAACCTAACCTTCGCACTTCTATCATTAGAAAACGTTTTATTCGCTACTTTACAATGTTTTCTACAAGATTACGACGGTTTCATGCGCTTTCACATTAGATATCGCAGTTCCCGACTTGTAATGGTGAAAAACACAGCATCTCACTAAGTGACATTGTTTAATGCGGATTTAGCGCGGTTCATATCTTAACCTAACCTAACCTAACCTAACCTTACCTAACCCAACCTAACCTAACCTAACCTAACCTAACCAAACCTTACCTAACATACCCTAACCTAACCTAACCTAACCTAACCAAACCTAACCTAACCTAACCTAACGTAACCTAACCTAACCTAACCTAACCTAATATAACCTAACGACGTTTGCAAGCGCTTTCACATTAGATATCGCAGTTCCCGACTTGTAATGGTGAAAAACACTGCATCTCACTAAGTGACATTGTTTAATGTGGTTTTACAACGGTTCATATCTTAACCTAACCTAACATTCGCACTTGTATCTAAAAACGCTCTATTACACTGTTTTGTTCACAATTACGATATTTGCATATCCTCACAGTTCTTCACCAACTTATTGCAGTACAGTACGCTGTATCTCGCTAAATGACATTGTTCTTTAAGGTTTCACGATGCTTGCATGCGCTTTACCGAGAATATCACAACATAGCAGTTTCGCACTTGTAACGGTACAACACGCAGTATTTGGCTTGTTCATGCCGTTTTGTGTGCTTTCACAACATTTTACCTATCGCAGTTTCGTACTCGCAATAAAACAACACTATCTCGTTAGATGACGTCGTTTCTGGTAGTTTCACGACGCTACCTAGCTTAAACTAACCTAACCTAACCTAACCTTCGCACTTCTATCGTTAGAAAACGTTTTACTCGCAACTTTACAATGTTTTCTACAAGATTACGACGGTTTCATGAGCTTTCACATTAGATATCGTAGTTCCCGACTTGTAATGTTGAAAAACACTACATCTCATTAAGTGACATTGTTTAATGCGGTTTTACGACGGTTGATATCTCAACCTAACCTAACATTCGCACTTGTATCTAAATACGCTCAATTACACTGTTTCGTTCACAATTACGATATTTGCTTGACCTCACAGTTTCTCACCAACTTATTACAGTACAGAACGCAGTATCTCGCTAAATGACATCGTTCTTTAAGGTTTCACGATACTTGCATGCGCTCTAACGAGAATATCACAATAAAGCAGTTTCGCACTTGTAACGGCACAAGACGCAGTATCTGGCTAGTTCATGCCATTTTGTGTGCTTTCACAATATTTCACTTATCGCAGTTTCATACTCGCAATAAAACAACACTATCTCGTTAGATGACATCGTTTTTGGTGCTTTCACGACGCTACGTAGCTCAAACTAACCTAACCTTCGCACTTCTATCGTTAGAAAACGTTTTATTCGCTACTTTACAATGTTTTCTACAAGATTACGACGGTTTCATGCGCTTTCACATTAGATATCGCAGTTCCTTACTTGTAATGGTGAAAAACACAGCATCTCACTAAGTGACATTGTTTAATGCGGTTTTAGCGCGGTTCATATCTTAACCTAACCTAACCTAACCTAACATAATTTAACCTAACCTAACCTTACCTAACCAAACCTTACCTAACATAACCTAACCTAACCTAACGTAACCAAACCTAACCTAACCTAACCTAACCTACCCTAACCTATCCTAACGACGTTTGCAAGCGCTTTCAGATTAGATATCGCAGTTCCCGACTTGTAATGGTGAAAAACACTGCATCTCACTAAGTGACATTGTTTAATGCGGTTTTACGACGGTTCATATCTTAACCTAACCTAACCTTCGCATTTGTATTGAAAAACGCTCTATTACACTGTTTCGTTCACAATTTCGATATTTGCATAACCTCACAGTTTTTCACCAACTTATTGCAGTACAGAACGCTGTATCTCGCTAAACGACATCGTTCTTTAAGGTTTCACGATGCTTGCATGCGCTTCAACGAGAATATCACATTATAGCAGTTTCGCACTTGTAACGGTACAACACGCAGTATCTGGCTTGTTCATGCCGTTTTGTGTACTTTCACAACATTTCACCTATTGCAGTTTCGTACATGCAATAAAACAACACTATCTCGTTAGATGACGTCCTTTTTGGTGGTCTCACGACGCTACGTAGCTCAAACTAACCTAACCTTCGCACTTCTATCGTTAGAAAACGTTTTATTCGCTACTTTACAATGTTTTCTACAAGATTACGACGGTTTCATGCGCTTTCACATTAGATATCGCAGTTCCTGACTTGTAATGGTGAAAAACACAGCATCTCACTAAGTGACATTGTTTAATGCGGTTTTAGCGCGGTTCATATCTTAACCTAACCTTACCTAACCCAAACTAACCTAACCTAACCAAACCTTACCTAACATAACCTAACCTAACCTAACCTAACGTAACCAAACCTAACCTAACCTAACCTAACCTACCCTAACCTATCCTAACGACGTTTGCAAGCGCTTTCACATTAGATATCGCAGTTCCCGACTTGTAATGGTGAAAAACACTGCATCTCACTAAGTGACATTGTTTAATGCGGTTTTACGACGGTTCATATCTTAACCTAACCTAACCTTCGCATTTGTATTGAAAAACGCTCTATTACACTGTTTCGTTCACAATTACGATATTTGCATAACCTCACAGTTTTTCACCAACTTATTGCAGTACAGAACGCTGTATCTCGCTAAATGACATCGTTCTTTAAGGTTTCACGATGCTTGCATGCGCTTCAACGAGAATATCACATTATAGCAGTTTCGCACTTGTAACGGTACAACACGCAGTATCTGGCTTGCTCATGCCGTTTTGTGTACTTTCACAACATTTCACCTATTGCAGTTTCGTACATGCAATAAAACAACACTATCTCGTTAGATGACGTCCTTTTTGGTGGTCTCACGACGCTACATAGCTTAAACTAACATAAGTCAACCTAATATAACCTTCGCACTTCTATCGTTAGAAAACGTTTTACTCGCTACTTTACATTGCTCTCTACAACATTACGACAGTTTCATGCGCTTTCACAATAGATATCGCAGTTCCCGACTTGTAATGGTGAAAAACACTGCATCTCACTTAGTGACATTGTTTCATGCGGTTTTACGACGGTTCATATCTTAACCTAACCTAACGTTCGCACTTGTATCTAAAAACGCTCTATTACACTGTTTCGTTCACATTTAAGATATTTGCATGACCTCACAGTTTTTCTCCAACGTATTACAGTACAGAACGCTGTATATCGCTAAATGACATCATTCTTTAAGGTTTCACAATGCTTGCATGCGCTTTAACGAGAATATCACAACATAGCAGTTTCGCACTTGTAACGGTACAACACGCAGTATTTTGCTTGTTCATGCCGTTTTGTGTGCTTTCACAACATTTCACCTATTGCAGTTTTGTACATGAAATAAAACAATTATATCTCGTTAGATGACGTCCTTTTTGGTGGTTTCACGACGCTACCTAGCTTAAACTAACATAATTCAACCTAACATAACCTTCGCACTTCTATCGTTAGAAAACGTTTTACTCGCTACTTTACAATGCTCTCTACAACATTACGACGGTTTCATGCGCTTTCACATAAGATATCGCAGTTCCCGACTTGTAATGGTGAAAAACACTGCATCTCACAAAGTGACATTGTTTAATGCGGTTTTACGACGGTTCATATCTTAACCTAACCTAACATTCGCGCTTGTATCTCAAAACGCTCTATTACACTGTTTCGTTCACAGTTACGATATTTGCATGACCTCACAGTTTTTCACCAACTTATTACAGTACAGAACGCTGTCTCTCGATAAATGACATCATTCTTTAAGGTTTCACGATGCTTGCATGCGCTTTACCGAGAATATCACAACATAGCAGTTTCGCACTTGTAACGGTACAACACGCAGTATTTGGCTTGTTCATGCCGTTTTGTGTGCTTTCACAACATTTTACCTATCGCAGTTTCGTACTCGCAATAAAACAACACTATCTCGTTAGATGACGTCGTTTTTGGTGGTTTCACGATGCTACCTAGCTTAAACTAACATAACTCAACCTAACATAACCTTCGCACTTCTATCGTTAGAAAACGTTTTACTCGCTACTTTACATTGCTTTCTACAACATTACGACGGTTTCAAGCGCTTTCACATTAGATATCGCAGTTCCCAACTTGTAAAGGTGAAAAACACTGCATCTCACTAAGTGACATTGTTTAATGCGGTTTTACGACGGTTCATACTTTAACCTAACCTAACCTAACCTAACCTAACCTTACCTAATCTAACCTAACCTAACCTAACCCAACCCAACCCAACCTAACCTAACCTAACCTAACCTAAACTAACCTAACCCAACCTAACCTAACCTAACCTAACCTAACCCAACCTAACCCAACCCAACCCAACCTAACCTAACCTAAGCTAACCTAACCTAACCTAACCTAACCTAACCAAACCTAACCTAACCTAACCTAACCTAACCTAACCCAACTCAACCCAACCTAACCTAATCTAACCTAACCTAACCTAACCTAACCAAACCTAACCTAACCTAACCTAACCTAACGACGGTTGCAAGCGCTTTAACATTATATATCGCAGTTCCCGAGTTGTAATGGTGAGAAACACTGCATCTCACTAAGTGACATTGTTTAAGGCGGTTTTACGACGGTTCATATCTTAACCTAACCTAACATTCGCACTTGTATCTAAAAACGCTCTATTACACTGTTTCGTTCACAATTACGATATTTGCATAACCTCACAGTTTTTCACCAACTTATTGCAGTACAGAACACTGTATCTCGCTAAATGACATTGTTCTTTGAGGTTTCACGATGCTTGCTGCGCTTTAACGAGAATATCACATTATAGCAGTTTCGCACTTGTAACGCTACAACACGCAGTATCTAGCTTGTTCATGCCGTTTTGTGTGCTTTCACAATATTTCACCTATCGCAGTTTAATACTCGCAATAAAACAACACTATCTCGTTAGATGACGTCGTTTTTGGTAGTTTCACGACGCTACCTAGCCTAAACTAACCTAACCTAACCTAACCTTCGCACTTCTATCGTTATAAAACGCTTTACTCGCAACTTTACAATGTTTTCTAGAAGATTACGATGGTTTCATGCGCTTTCACATTAGATATCGTAGTTCCCGACTTGTAATGTTGAACAACACGACATGTCACTAAGTGACATTGTTTAATGCGGTTTTACGACGGTTGATATCTCAACCTAACCTAACATTCGCACTTGTATCTAAATACGCTCAATTACACTGTTTCGTTCACAATTACGATATTTGCTTGACCTCACAGTTTCTCACCAACTTATTACAGTACAGAACGCTGTATCTCGCTAAATGACATCGTTCTTTAAGGTTTCACGATACTTGCATGCGCTTTAACGAGAATATCACAATAAAGCAGTTTCGCACTTGTAACGGCACAAGACGCAGTATCTGGCTAGTTCATGCCATTTTGTGTGCTTTCCCAATATTTCACCTATCGCAGTTTTGTACTCGCAATAAAACATCACTATCTCGTTAGATGACATCGTTTTTGGTGGTTTCACGACGCTACCTAGCTCAAACTAACCTAACCTTCGCACTTCTATCGTTAGAAAACGTTTTATTCGCTACTTTACAATGTTTTCTACAAGATTACGGCGGTTTCATGCGCTTTCACATTAGATATCGCAGTTCCCGACTTGTAATGGTGAAAAACACAGCATCTCACTAAGTGACATTGTTTAATGTGGATTTAGCGCGGTTCATATCTTAACCTAACCTAACCTAACCTAACCTAACCTTACCTAACCCAACCTAACCTAACCTAACCAAACCTTACCTAACATACCCTAACCTAACCTAACCTAACCTAACCAAACCTAACCTAACCTAACCTAACCTAACGTAACCTAACCTAACCTAACCTAACCTAATATAACCTAACGACGTTTGCAAGCGCTTTCACATTAGATATCGCAGTTCCCGACTTGTAATGGTGAAAAACACTGCATCTCACTAAGTGACATTGTTTAATGTGGTTTTACGACGGTTCATATCTTAACCAAACCTAACATTCGCACTTGTATCTAAAAACGCTCTATTACACTGTTTTGTTCACAATTACGATATTTGCATAATCTCACAGTTTTTCACCAACTTATTGCAGTACAGAACGCTGTATCTCGCTAAATGACATTGTTCTTTAAGGTTTCACGATGCTTGCATGCGCTTTAACGAGAATATCACAATACAGCAGTTTCGCACTTGTAACGGTAGAACACGCAGTATTTGGCTTGTTCATGCCGTTTTGTGTGCTTTCACAACATTTCACCTATCGCAGTTTATTACTCGCCATGAAACAACACTATCTCGTTAGATGACGTCGTTTTTGGTAGTTTCACGACGCTACCTAGCTTAAACTAACCTAACCTAACCTAACCTTCGCACTTCTATCGTTAGAAAACGTTTTACTCGCAACTTTACAATGTTTTCTACAAGATTACGACGGTTTCATGCGCTTTCACACTAGATATCGAAGTTCCCGACTTGTAATGTTGAAAAACACTACATCTCAATAAGTGACATTGTTTAATGCGGTTTTACGACGGTTCATACCTTAACCTAACGTAACCTAACCTAACCTAACCTAACCTAACCCAACCCAACCCAACCTAACCTAACCTAACCTAACCTAAACTAACCTAACCCAACCTAACCTAACATAACCTAACCTAACCCAACTCAACCCAACCTAACCTAATCTAACCTAACCTAACCTAACCTAACCTAACCAAACCTAACCTAACCTAACTGAACCTAACCTAACGACGGTTGCAAGCGCTTTCACATTAGATATCGCAGTTCCCGACTTGTAATGGTGAAAAACACTGCATCTCACTAAGTGACATTGTTTAATGTGGTTTTACGACGGTTCATATCTTAACCTAACCTAACATTCGCACTTGTATCTAAAAACGCTCTATTACACTGTTTCGTTCACAATTACGATATTTGCATAACCTCACAGTTTTTCACCAACTTATTGCAGTACAGAACGCTGTATCTCGCTAAATGACATTGTTCTTTTAGGTTTCACGATGCTTGCTGCGCTTTAACGAGAATGTCACATTATAGCAGTTTCGCACTTGTAACGCTACAACACGCAGTATCTAGCTTGTTCATGCCGTTTTGTCTGCTTTCACAATATTTCACCTATCGCAGTTTAATACTCGCAATAAAACAACACTATCTCGTTAGATGAATTCGTTTTTGGCGCTTTCACGACGCTACCTAGCTCAAACTAACCTAACCTTCGCACTTCTATCATTAGAAAACGTTTTATTCGCTACTTTACAATGTTTTCTACAAGATTACGACGGTTTCATGCGCTTTCACATTAGATATCGCAGTTCCCGACTTGTAATGGTGAAAAACACAGCATCTCACTAAGTGACATTGTTTAATGCGGATTTAGCGCGGTTCATATCTTAACCTAACCTAACCTAACCTAACCTAACCTTACCTAACCCAACCTAACCTAACCTAACCTAACCTAACCAAACCTTACCTAACATACCCTAACCTAACCTAACCTAACCTAACCAAACCTAACCTAACCTAACCTAACGTAACCTAACCTAACCTAACCTAACCTAATATAACCTAACGACGTTTGCAAGCGCTTTCACATTAGATATCGCAGTTCCCGACTTGTAATGGTGAAAAACACTGCATCTCACTAAGTGACATTGTTTAATGTGGTTTTACAACGGTTCATATCTTAACCTAACCTAACATTCGCACTTGTATCTAAAAACGCTCTATTACACTGTTTTGTTCACAATTACGATATTTGCATATCCTCACAGTTCTTCACCAACTTATTGCAGTACAGTACGCTGTATCTCGCTAAATGACATTGTTCTTTAAGGTTTCACGATGCTTGCATGCGCTTTACCGAGAATATCACAACATAGCAGTTTCGCACTTGTAACGGTACAACACGCAGTATTTGGCTTGTTCATGCCGTTTTGTGTGCTTTCACAACATTTTACCTATCGCAGTTTCGTACTCGCAATAAAACAACACTATCTCGTTAGATGACGTCGTTTTTGGTGGTTTCACGATGCTACCTAGCTTAAACTAACATAACTCAACCTAACATAACCTTCGCACTTCTATCGTTAGAAAACGTTTTACTCGCTACTTTACATTGCTTTCTACAACATTACGACAGTTTCAAGCGCTTTCACATTAGATATCGCAGTTCGCAACTTGTAAATGTGAAAAACACTGCATCTCACTAAGTGACATTGTTTAATGCGGTTTTACGACGGTTCATACTTTAACCTAACGTAACCTAACCTAACCTAACCTAACCTTACCTAATCTAACCTAACCTAACCTAACCCAACCCAACCCAACCTAACCTAACCTAACCTAAACTAACCTAACCCAACCTAACCTAACCTAACCTAACCCAACCTAACCCAGCCCAACCCAACCTAACCTAACCTAAGCTAACCTAACCTAACCTAACCAATTCTAACCTAACCTAACCTAACCTAACGTAACCTAACCTAACCTAACCTATTCTAACGTAACCTAACCTTACCTGACCTAACCTAACCTAACGTAACCTAACCTAACCTAACATAACCTAACGTAACCTAACCTAACCTAACCTAACCTAACGTAACCTAACCTAACCTAACCCAACCTAACCCAACCCAACCCAACCGAACAAAACCCAACCTAACCTAACCTAACCTAACCTAACCTTACCTAACCTAACCAAATTATTCTTACCTAACCTAACCTAACGTAACCTAACCTAACGTACCCTAACCTAACCTAACCTAACCTAACCTAACCCAACCTAACCTAACCTAACCTAACCCAACTCAACCCAACCTAACCTAATCTAACCGAACCTAACCTAACCTAACCAAACCTAACCTAACCTAACCTAACCTAACGACGGTTGCAAGCGCTTTCACATTAGATATCGCAGTTCCCGACTTGTAATGCTGAGAAACACTGCATCTCACTAAGTGACATTGTTTAAGGCGGTTTTACGACGGTTCATATCTTAACCTAACCTAACATTCGCACTTGTATCTAAAAACGCTCTATTACACTGTTTCGTTCACAATTACGATATTTGCATAACCTCACAGTTTTTCACCAACTTATTGCAGTACAGAACGCTGTATCTCGCTAAATGACATTGTTCTTTAAGGTTTCACGATGCTTGCATGCGCTTTACCGAGAATATCACAACATAGCAGTTTCGCACTTGTAACGGTACAACACGCAGTATTTGGCTTGTTCATGCCGTTTTGTGTGCTTTCACAACATTTTACCTATCGCAGTTTCGTACTCGCAATAAAACAACACTATCTCGTTAGATGACGTCGTTTTTGGTGGTTTCACGATGCTACCTAGCTTAAACTAACATAACTCAACCTAACATAACCTTCGCACTTCTATCGTTAGAAAACGTTTTACTCGCTACTTTACATTGCTTTCTACAACATTACGACAGTTTCAAGCGCTTTCACATTAGATATCGCAGTTCGCAACTTGTAAATGTGAAAAACACTGCATCTCACTAAGTGACATTGTTTAATGCGGTTTTACGACGGTTCATACTTTAACCTAACGTAACCTAACCTAACCTAACCTAACCTAACCTTACCTAATCTAACCTAACCTAACCTAACCCAACCCAACCCAACCTAACCTAACCTAACCTAAACTAACCTAACCCAACCTAACCTAACCTAACCTAACCCAACCTAACCCAGCCCAACCCAACCTAACCTAACCTAAGCTAACCTAACCTAACCTAACCAATTCTAACCTAACCTAACCTAACCTAACGTAACCTAACCTAACCTAACCTATTCTAACGTAACCTAACCTTACCTGACCTAACCTAACCTAACGTAACCTAACCTAACCTAACATAACCTAACGTAACCTAACCTAACCTAACCTAACCTAACGTAACCTAACCTAACCTAACCCAACCTAACCCAACCCAACCCAACCCAACAAAACCCAACCTAACCTAACCTAACCTAACCTAACCTTACCTAACCTAACCAAATTATTCTTACCTAACCTAACCTAACCTAACGTAACCTAACCTAACGTACCCTAACCTAACCTAACCTAACCTAACCCAACCTAACCTAACCTAACCTAACCCAACTCAACCCAACCTAACCTAATCTAACCGAACCTAACCTAACCTAACCAAACCTAACCTAACCTAACCTAACCTAACGACGGTTGCAAGCGCTTTCACATTAGATATCGCAGTTCCCGACTTGTAATGCTGAGAAACACTGCATCTCACTAAGTGACATTGTTTAAGGCGGTTTTACGACGGTTCATATCTTAACCTAACCTAACATTCGCACTTGTATCTAAAAACGCTCTATTACACTGTTTCGTTCACAATTACCATATTTGCATAACCTCACAGTTTTTCACCAACTTATTGCAGTACAGAACGCTGTATCTCGCTAAATGACATTGTTCTTTGAGGTTTCACGATGCTTGCTGCGCTTTAACGAGAATGTCACATTATAGCAGTTTCGCACTTGTAACGCTACAACACGCAGTATCTAGCTTGTTCATGCCGTTTTGTCTGCTTTCACAATATTTCACCTATCGCAGTTTAATACTCGCAATAAAACAACACTATCTCGTTAGATGACGTCGTTTTTGGTAGTTTCACGACGCTACCTAGCTTAAACTAACCTAACCTAACCTAGCCTTCGCACTTCTATCGTTATAAAACGTTTTACTCGCAACTTTACAATGTTTTCTACAAGATTACGACGGTTTCATGCGCTTTCACATTAGATATCGTAGTTCCCGACTTGTAATGTTGAAAAACACTACATCTCACTAAGTGACATTGTTTAATGCGGTTTTACGACGGTTGATATCTCAACCTAACCTAACATTCGCACTTGTATCTAAAAACGCTCTATTACACTGTTTTGTTCACCATTACGATATTTGCATAACCTCACAGTTTTTCACCAACTTATTGCAGTACAGAACGCTGTATCTCGCTAAATGACATTGTTCTTTAAGGTTTCACGATGCTTGCATGCGCTTTAACGAGAATATCACAACATAGCAGTTTCGCACTTGTAACGGTAGAACACGCAGTATTTGGCTTGTTCATGCCGTTTTGTGTGCTTTCACATTTCACCTATCGCAGTTTAATACTCGCAATTAAACAACACTATCTCGTTAGATGACGTCGTTTTTGGTAGTTTCACGACGCTACCTAGCTTAAACTAACCTAACCTAACCTAACCCTCGCACTTCTATCGTTAGAAAACGTTTTACTCACAACTTTACAATGTTTTCTACAAGATTACGACGGTTTCATGCGCTTTCACATTAGATATCGTAGTTCCCGACTTGTAATGTTGAAAAACACTACATCTCACTAAGTGACATTGTTTAATGCGGTTTTACGACGGTTCATACCTTAACCTAACGTAACCTAACCTAACCTAACCTAACCTCACCTAACCTAACCTAACCTAACCTAACCCAACCCAACCCAACCTAACCTAACCTAACCTAACCTAACCTAACCCAACCCAACCCAACCTAACCTAACCTAACCTAACCTAAACTAACCTAACCCAACCTAACCTAACCTAACCTAATCTAACCCAACTCAACCCAACCTAACCTAATCTAACCTAACCTAACCTAAGCTAACCAAACCTAACCTAACCTAACCTAACCTAACCTAACCTAACGACGGTTGCAAGCGCTTTCACATTAGATATCGCAGTTCCCGACTTGTAATGGTGAAAAACACTGCATCTCACTAAGTGACATTGTTTAATGTGGTTTTACGACGGTTCATATCTCAACCTAACCTAACATTCGCACTTGTATCTAAAAACGCTCTATTACACTGTTTTGTTCACAATTACGATATTTGCATAACCTCACAGTTTTTCACCAACTTATTGCAGTACAGAACGCTGTATCTCGCTAAATGACTTTGTTCTTTAAGGTTTCACGATGCTTGCATGCGCTTTACCGAGAATATCACAACATAGCAGTTTCGCACTTGTAACGGTACAACACGCAGTATTTGGCTTGTTCATGCCGTTTTGTGTGCTTTCACAACATTTTACCTATCGCAGTTTCGTACTCGCAATAAAACAACACTATTTCGTTAGATGACGTCGTTTTTGGTGGTTTCACGATGCTACCTAGCTTAATCTAACATAACTCAACCTAACATAACCTTCGCACTTCTATCGTTAGAAAACGTTTTACTCGCTACTTTACATTGCTTTCTACAACATTACGACGGTTTCAAGCGCTTTCACATTAGATATCGCAGTTTCCAACTTGTAAAGGTGAAAAACACTGCATCTCACTAAGTGACATTGTTTAATGCGGTTTTACGACGGTTCATACTTTAACCTAACGTAACCTAACCTAACCTAACCTAACCTTACCTAATCTAACCTAACCTAACCTAACCCAACCCAACCCTACCTAACCTAACCTAACCTAACCTAAACTAAACTAACCTAACCCAACCTAACCTAACCTAACCTAACCTAACCCAACCTAACCCAGCCCAACCCAACCTAACCTAACCTAAGCTAACCTAACCTAACCTACCAAACCTAACCTAACCTAACCTAACGTAACCTAACCTAACCTAACCTATTCTAACGTAACCTAACCTTACCTGACCTAACCTAACCTAACGTAACCTAACCTAACCTAACGTAACCTAACGTAACCTAACCTAACCTAACCTAACCCAACGTAACGTAACCTAACCTAACCCAACCTAACCCAACCCAACCCAACCCAACAAAACCCAACCCAACCTAACCTAACCTAACCTAACCTAACCTTACCTAACCTAACCAAATTATTCTTACCTAACCTAACCTAACCTAACCTAACCTAACCTTACCTAACCTAACCAAATTATTCTTACCTAACCTAACCTAACCTAACGCAACCTAACCTAACCTAACCTAACCTAACCCAACCTAACCTAACCTAACCTAACCCAACTCAACCCAACCTAACCTGATCTAACCGAACCTAACCTAACCTAACCAAACCTAACCTAACCTAACCTAACCTAACCTAACCTAACCTAACGACGGTTGCAAGCGCTTTCACATTAGATATCGCAGTTCCCGACTTGTATTGGTGCAAAACACAGCATCTCACTAAGTGACAATGTTTAATGCGGATTTAGCGCGGTTCATATCTTAACCTAACCTAACCTAACCTTACCTAACCCAACCTAACCTAACCTAACCTAACGAAACCTTACCTAACATACCCTAACCTAACCTAACCTAACCTAACCAAACCTAACCTAACCTAACCTAACGTAACCTAACCTAACCTAACCTAACCTAACCTAACATAACCTAACGACGTTTGCAAGCGCTTTCACATTAGATATCGCAGTTCCCGACTTGTAATGGTGAAAAACACTGCATCTCACTAAGTGACATTGTTTAATGTGGTTTTACGACGGTTCATATCTTAACCTAACCTAACATTCGCACTTGTATCTAAAAACGCTCTATTACACTGTTTTGTTCACAATTACGATATTTGCATAACCTCACAGTTTTTCACCAACTTATTGCAGTACAGAACGCTGTATCTCGCTAAATGACATTGCTCTTTAGGGTTTCACGATGCTTGCTGCGCTTTAACGAGAATATCACATTATAGCAGTTTCGCACTTGTAACGCTACAACACGCAGTATCTAGCTTGTTCATGCCGTTTTGTGTGCTTTCACAATATTTCACCTATCGCAGTTTAATACTCGCAATAAAACAACACTATCTCGTTAGATGACGTCGTTTTTGGTAAATTCACGACGCTACCTAGCTTAAACTAACCTAACCTAACCTAACCTAACCTTCGCACTTCTATCGTTATAAAACGTTTTACTCGCAACTTCACAATGCTTTCTACAAGATTACGACGGTTTCATGCGCTTTCACATTAGATATCGTAGTTCCCGACTTGTAATGTTGAACAACACTACATCTCACTAAGTGACATTGTTTAATGCGGTTTTACGACGGTTGATATCTCAACCTAACCTAACATTCGCACTTGTATCTAAATACGCTCAATTACACTTTTTCGTTCACAATTACGATATTTGCATAACCTCACAGTTTCTCACCAACTTATTACAGTACAGAACGCTGTATCTCGCTAAATGACATCGTTCTTTAAGGTTTCACGATACTTGCATGCGCTTTAACGAGAATATCACAATAAAGCAGTTTCGCACTTGTAACGGCACAAGACGCAGTATCTGGCTAGTTCATGCCATTTTGTGTGCTTTCCCAATATTTCCCCTATCGCAGTTTTGTACTCGCAATAAAACATCACCATCTCGTTAGATGACATCGTTTTTGGTGGTTTCACGACGCTACCTAGCTCAAACTAACCTAACCTTCGCACTTCTATCATTAGAAAACGTTTTATTCGCTACTTTACAATGTTTTCTACAAGATTACGACGGTTTCATGCGCTTTCACATTAGATATCGCAGTTCCCGACTTGTAATGGTGAAAAACACAGCATCTCACTAAGTGACATTGTTTAATGCGGATTTAGCGCGGTTCATATCTTAACCTAACCTAACCTAACCTAAACTTACCTAACCCAACCTAACCTAACCTAACCTAACCTTACCAAACCTTACCTAACATACCCTAACCTAACCTAACCTAACCTAACCAAACCTAACCTAACCTAACCTAACGTAACCTAACCTAACCTAACCTAACCTAACCTAACCTAATATAACCTAACGACGTTTGCAAGCGCTTTCACATTAGATATCGCAGTTCCCGACTTGTAATGGTGAAAAACACTGCATCTCACTAAGTGACATTGTTTAATGTGGTTTTACGACGGTTCATATCTTAACCTAACCTAACATTCGCACTTGTATCTAAAAACGCTCTATTACACTGTTTTGTTCACAATTACGATATTTGCATAACCTCACAGTTTTTCACCAACTTATTGCAGTACAGTACGCTGTATCTCGCTAAATGACATTGTTCTTTAAGGTTTCACGATGTTTGCATGCGCTTTAACGAGAATATCACAATATAACAGTTTCGCACTTGTAACGGTAGAACACGCAGTATTTCGCTTGTTCATGCCGTTTTGTGAGCTTTCACAACATTTCACCTATCGCAGTTTAATACTCGCAATAAAACAACACTATCTCGTTAGATGACGTCGTTTTTGGTAGTTTCACGACGCTACCTAGCTTAAACTAACCTAACCTAACCTAACCTTCGCACTTCTATCGTTAGAAAACGTTTTACTCGCAACTTTACAATGTTTTCTACAAGATTACGACGGTTTCATGCGCTTTTACATTAGATATCGTAGTTCCCGACTTGTAATGTTGAAAAACACTACATCTCACTAAGTGACATTGTTTAATGCGGTTTTACGACGGTTCATACCTTAACCTAACGTAACCTAACCTAACCTAACCTAACCTAACCTAACCCAACCCAACCCAACCTAACCTAACCTAACCTAACCTAAACTAACCTAACCCAACCTAACCTAACCTAACCTAACCTAACCCAACTCAACCCAACCTAACCTAATCTAACCTAACCTAACCTAACCTAACCTAACCTAACCAAACCTAACCTAACCTAACCTAACCTAACCTAACGACGGTTGCAAGCGCTTTCACATTAGATATCGCAGTTCCCGACTTGTAATGGTGAAAAACACTGCATCTCACTAAGTGATATTGTTTAATGTGGTTTTACGACGGTTCATATCTTAACCTAACCTAACATTCGCACTTGTATCTAAAAACGCTCTATTACACTGTTTTGTTCACAATTACGATATTTGCATAACCTCACAGTTTTTCACCAACTTATTGCAGTACAGAACGCTGTATCTCGCTAAATGACATTGTTCTTTAAGGTTTCACGATGCTTGCATGCGCTTTACCGAGAATATCACAACATAGCAGTTTCGCACTTGTAACGGTACAACACGCAGTATTTGGCTTGTTCGTGCCGTTTTGTGTGCTTTCACAACATTTTACCTATCGCAGTTTCGTACTCGCAATAAAACAACACTATCTCGTTAGATGACGTCGTTTTTGGTGGTTTCACGATGCTACCTAGCTTAAACTAACATAACTCAACCTAACATAACCTTCGCACTTCTATCGTTAGAAAACGTTTTACTCGCTACTTTACATTGCTTTCTACAACATTACGACAGTTTCAAGCGCTTTCACATTAGATATCGCAGTTCGCAACTTGTAAAGGTGAAAAACACTGCATCTCACTAAGTGACATTGTTTAATGCGATTTTACGACGGTTCATACTTTAACCTAACGTAACCTAACCTAACCTAACCTAACCTTACCTAATCTAACCTAACCTAACCTAACCCAACCCAACCCAACCTAACCTAACCTAACCTAAACTAACCTAACCCAACCTAACCTAACCTAACCCAACCTAACCCAGCCCAACCCAACCTAACCTAACCTAAGCTAACCTAACCTAACCTAACCAATTCTAACCTAACATAACCTAACCTAACGTAACCTAACCTAACCTATTCTAACGTAACCTAACCTTACCTGACCTAACCTAACCTAACGTAACCTAACCTAACCTAACATAACCTAACGTAACCTAACCTAACCTAACCTAACGTAACCTAACCTAACCTAACCCAACCTAACCCAACCCAACCCAACCCAACAAAACCCAACCCAACCTAACCTAACCTAACCTAACCTAACCTTACCTAACCTAACCAAATTATTCTTACCTAACCTAACCTAACCTAACGTAACCTAACCTAACGTACCCTAACGTAACCTAACCTAACCTAACCTAACCTAACCCAACCTAACCTAACCTAACCTAACCCAACTCAACCCAACCTAACCTAATCTAACCGAACCTAACCTAACCTAACCAAACCTAACCTAACCTAACCTAACCTAACGACGGTTGCAAGCGCTTTCACATTATATATCGCAGTTCCCGACTTGTAATGGTGAGAAACACTGCATCTCACTAAGTGACATTGTTTAAGGCGGTTTTACGACGGTTCAATCATAACCTAACCTAACATTGGCACTTGTATCTAAAAACGCTCTATTACACTGTTTCGTTCACAATTACGATATTGGCATAACCTCACAGTTTTTCACCAACTTATTGCAGTACAGAACGCTGTATCTCGCTAAATGACATTGTTCTTTGAGGTTTCACGATGCTTGCTGCGCTTTAACGAGAATGTCACAATATAGCAGTTTCGCACTTGTAACGCTACAACACGCAGTATCTAGCTTGTTCATGCCGTTTTGTCTGCTTTCACAATATTTCACCTATCGCAGTTTAATACTCGCAATAAAACAACACTATCTCGTTAGATGACGTCGTTTTTGGTAGTTTCACGACGCTACCTAGCTTAAACTAACCTAACCTAACCTAACCTTCGCACTTCTATCGTTATAAAACGTTTTACTCGCAACTTTACAATGTTTTCTACAAGATTACGACGGTTTCATGCGCTTTCACATTAGATATCGTAGTTCCCGACTTGTAATGTTGAAAAACACTACATCTCACTAGGTGACATTGTTTAATGTGGTTTTACGACGGTTCATATCTTAACCTAACCTAACATTCGCACTTGTATCTAAAAACGCTCTATTACACTGTTTTGTTCACAATTACGATATTTGCATAACCTCACAGTTTTTCACCAACTTATTGCAGTACAGTACGCTGTATCTCGCTAAATGACATTGTTCTTTAAGGTTTCACGATGCTTGCATGCGCTTTAACGAGAATATCACAATATAACAGTTTCGCACTTGTAACGGTAGAACACGCAGTATTTCGCTTGTTCATGCCGTTTTGTGAGCTTTCACAACATTTCACCTATCGCAGTTTAATACTCGCAATAAAACAACACTATCTCGTTAGATGACGTCGTTTTTGGTAGTTTCACGACGCTACCTAGCTTAAACTAACCTAACCTAACCTAACCTTCGCACTTCTATCGTTAGAAAACGTTTTACTCGCAACTTTACAATGTTTTCTACAAGATTACGACGGTTTCATGCGCTTTTACATTAGATATCGTAGTTCCCGACTTGTAATGTTGAAAAACACTACATCTCACTAAGTGACATTGTTTAATGCGGTTTTACGACGGTTCATACCTTAACCTAACGTAACCTAACCTAACCTAACCTAACCTAACCCAACCCAACCCAACCTAACCTAACCTAATCTAACCTAAACTAACCTAACCCAACCTAACCTAACCTAACCTAACCTAACCCAACTCAACCCAACCTAACCTAATCTAACCTAACCTAACCTAACCTAACCAAACCTAACCTAACCTAACCTAACCTAACCTAACGACGGTTGCAAGCGCTTTCACATTAGATATCGCAGTTCCCGACTTGTAATGGTGAAAAACACTGCATCTCACTAAGTGACATTGTTTAATGTGGTTTTACGACGGTTCATATCTTAACCTAACCTAACATTCGCACTTGTATCTAAAAACGCTCTATTACACTGTTTTGTTCACAATTACGATATTTGCATAACCTCACAGTTTTTCACCAACTTATTGCAGTACAGAACGCTGTATCTCGCTAAATGACATTGTTCTTTAAGGTTTCACAATGGTTGCATGCGCTTTACCGAGAATATCACAATATAACAGTTTCGCACTTGTAACGGTAGAACACGCAGTATTTGGCTTGTTCATGCCGTTTTGTGTGCTTTCACATTTCACCTATCGCAGTTTAATACTCGCAATAAAACAACACTATCTCGTTAGATGACGTCGTTTTTGGTAGTTTCACGACGCTACCTAGCTTAAACTAACCTAACCTAACCTAACCCTCGCACTTCTATCGTTAGAAAACGTTTTACTCGCAACTTTACAATGTTTTCTACAAGATTACGACGGTTTCATGCGCTTTCACATTAGATATCGTAGTTCCCGACTTGTAATGTTGAAAAACACTACATCTCACTAAGTGACATTGTTTAATGCGGTTTTACGACGGTTCATACCTTAACCTAACGTAACCTAACCTAACCTAACCTAACCTCACCTAACCTAACCTAACCTAACCTAACCCAACCCAACCCAACCTAACCTAACCTAACCTAACCTAACCCAACCCAACCCAACCTAACCTAACCTAACCTAACCTAAACTAACCTAACCCAACCTAACCTAACCTAACCTAACCTAACCCAACTCAACCCAACCTAACCTAATCTAACCTAACCTAACCTAACCTAACCAAACCTAACCTAACCTAACCTAACCTAACCTAACGACGGTTGCAAGCGCTTTCACATTAGATATCGCAGTTCCCGACTTGTAATGGTGAAAAACACTGCATCTCACTAAGTGACATTGTTTAATGTGGTTTTACGACGGTTCATATCTTAACCTAACCTAACATTCGCACTTGTATCTAAAAAGGCTCTATTACACTGTTTTGTTCACAATTACGATATTTGCATAACCTCACAGTTTTTCACCAACTTATTGCAGTACAGAACGCTGTATCTCGCTAAATGACTTTGTTCTTTAAGGTTTCACGATGCTTGCATGCGCTTTACCGAGAATATCACAACATAGCAGTTTCGCACTTGTAACGGTACAACACGCAGTATTTGGCTTGTTCATGCCGTTTTGTGTGCTTTCACAACATTTTACCTATCGCAGTTTCGTACTCGCAATAAAACAACACTATCTCGTTAGATGACGTCGTTTTTGGTGGTTTCACGATGCTACCTAGCTTAATCTAACATAACTCAACCTAACATAACCTTCGCACTTCTATCGTTAGAAAACGTTTTACTCGCTACTTTACATTGCTTTCTACAACATTACGAGGGTTTCAAGCGCTTTCACATTAGATATCGCAGTTCCCAACTTGTAAAGGTGAAAAACACTGCATCTCACTAAGTGACATTGTTTAATGCGGTTTTACGACGGTTCATACTTTAACCTAACGTAACCTAACCTAACCTAACCTAACCTTACCTAATCTAACCTAACCTAACCTAACCCAACCCAACCCTACCTAACCTAACCTAACCTAACCTAAACTAAACTAACCTAACCCAACCTAACCTAACCTAACCTAACCTAACCCAACCTAACCCAGCCCAACCCAACCTAACCTAACCTAAGCTAACCTAACCTAACCTACCAAACCTAACCTAACCTAACCTAACGTAACCTAACCTAACCTAACCTATTCTAACGTAACCTAACCTTACCTGACCTAACCTAACCTAACGTAACCTAACCTAACCTAACATAACCTAACGTAACCTAACCTAACCTAACCTAACCTAACGTAACGTAACCTAACCTAACCCAACCTAACCCAACCCAACCCAACCCAACAAAACCCAACCCAACCTAACCTAACCTAACCTAACCTAACCTTACCTAACCTAACCAAATTATTCTTACCTAACCTAACCTAACCTAACCTAACCTTACCTAACCTAACCAAATTATTCTTACCTAACCTAACCTAACCTAACGTAACCTAACCTAACCTAACCTAACCCAACCTAACCTAACCTAACCTAACCCAACTCAACCCAACCTAACCTGATCTAACCGAACCTAACCTAACCTAACCAAACCTAACCTAACCTAACCTAACCTAACCTAACCTAACGACGGTTGCAAGCGCTTTCACATTAGATATCGCAGTTCCCGACTTGTGATGGTGCAAAACACAGCATCTCACTAAGTGACAATGTTTAATGCGGTTTTACGACGGTTGATATCTCAACCTAACCTAACATTCGCACTTGTATCTAAATACGCTCAATTACACTGTTTCGTTCACAATTACGATATTTGCATAACCTCACAGTTTCTCACCAACTTATTACAGTACAGAACGCTGTATCTCGCTAAATGACATCGTTCTTTAAGGTTTCACGATACTTGCATGCGCTTTAACGAGAATATCACAATAAAGCAGTTTCGCACTTGTAACGGCACAAGACGCAGTATCTGGCTAGTTCATGCCATTTTGTGTGCTTTCCCAATATTTCCATTATCGCAGTTTTGTACTCGCAATAAAACATCACCATCTCGTTAGATGACATCGTTTTTGGTGGTTTCACGACGCTACCTAGCTCAAACTAACCTAACCTTCGCACTTCTATCATTAGAAAACGTTTTATTCGCTACTTTACAATGTTTTCTACAAGATTACGACGGTTTCATGCGCTTTCACATTAGATATCGCAGTTCCCGACTTGTAATGGTGAAAAACACAGCATCTCACTAAGTGACATTGTTTAATGCGGATTCAGCGCGGTTCATATCTTAACCTAACCTAACCTAACCTAACCTTACCTAACCCAACCTAACCTAACCTAAACTAACCTTACCAAACCTTACCTAACATACCCTAACCTAACCTAACCTAACCTAACCAAACCTAACCTAACCTAACCTAACGTAACCTAACCTAACATAACCTAACCTAACCTAACCTAACCTAACCTAATATAACCTAACGACGTTTGCAAGCGCTTTCACATTAGATATCGCAGTTCCCGGCTTGTAATGGTGAAAAACACTGCATCTCACTAAGTGACATTGTTTAATGTGGTTTTACGACGGTTCATATCTTAACCTAACCTAACATTCGCACTTGTATCTAAAAACGCTCTATTACACTGTTTTGTTCACAATTACGATATTTGCATAACCTCACAGTTTTTCACCAACTTATTGCAGTACAGTACGCTGTATCTCGCTAAATGACATTGTTCTTTAAGGTTTCACGATGTTTGCATGCGCTTTAACGAGAATATCACAATATAACAGTTTCGCACTTGTAACTGTAGAACACGCAGTATTTCGCTTGTTCATGCCGTTTTGTGAGCTTTCACAACATTTCACCTATCGCAGTTTAATACTCGCAATACAACAACACTATCTCGTTAGATGACGTCGTTTTTGGTAGTTTCACTACGCTACCTAGCTTAAACTAACATAACTCAACCTAACATAACCTTCGCACTTCTATCGTTAGAAAACGTTTTACTCGCTACTTTACATTGCTTTCTACAACATTACGACAGTTTCAAGCGCTTTCACATTAGATATCGCAGTTCGCAACTTGTAAAGGTGAAAAACACTGCATCTCACTAAGTGACATTGTTTAATGCGGTTTTACGACGGTTCATACTTTAACCTAACGTAACCTAACCTAACCTAACCTAACCTAACCTTACCTAATCTAACCTAACCTAACCTAACCCAACCCAACCCAACCTAACCTAACCTAACCTAAACTAACCTAACCCAACCTAACCTAACCTAACCCAACCTAACCCAGCCCAACCCAACCTAACCTAACCTAAGCTAACCTAACCTAACCTAACCAATTCTAACCTAACCTAACCTAACCTAACGTAACCTAACCTAACCTATTCTAACGTAACCTAACCTTACCTGACCTAACCTAACCTAACGTAACCTAACCTAACCTAACATAACCTAACGTAACCTAACCTAACCTAAGCTAACCTAACCTAACGTAACCTAACCTAACCTAACCCAACCTAACCCAACCCAACCCAACCCAACAAAACCCAACCCAACCTAACCTAACCTAACCTAACCTAACCTTACCTAACCTAACCAAATTATTTTTACCTAACCTAACCTAACCTAACGTAACCTAACCTAACGTACCCTAACGTAACCTAATCTAACCGAACCTAACCTAACCCAACCTAACCTAACCTAACCTAACCCAACTCAACCCAACCTAACCTAATCTAACCGAACCTAACCTAACCTAACCAAACCTAACCTAACCTAACCTAACCTAACGACGGTTGCAAGCGCTTTCACATTAGATATCGCAGTTCCCGACTTGTAATGGTGAGAAACACTGCATCTCACTAAGTGACATTGTTTAAGGCGGTTTTACGACGGTTCAATCTTAACCTAACCTAACATTCGCACTTGTATCTAAAAACGCTCTATTACACTGTTTCGTTCACAATTACGATATTTGCATAACCTCACAGTTTTTCACCAACTTATTGCAGTACAGAACGCTGTATCTCGCTAAATGACATTGTTCTTTGAGGTTTCACGATGCTTGCTGCGCTTTACCGAGAATATCACAACATAGCAGTTTCGCACTTGTAACGGTACAACACGCAGTATTTGGCTTGTTCATGCCGTTTTGTGTGCTTTCACAACATTTTACCTATCGCAGTTTCGTACTCGCAATAAAACAACACTATCTCGTTAGATGACGTCGTTTTTGGTGGTTTCACGATGCTACCTAGCTTAATCTAACATAACTCAACCTAACATAACCTTCGCACTTCTATCGTTAGAAAACGTTTTACTCGCTACTTTACATTGCTTTCTACAACATTACGAGGGTTTCAAGCGCTTTCACATTAGATATCGCAGTTCCCAACTTGTAAAGGTGAAAAACACTGCATCTCACTAAGTGACATTGTTTAATGCGGTTTTACGACGGTTCATACTTTAACCTAACGTAACCTAACCTAACCTAACCTTACCTAATCTAACCTAACCTAACCTAACCCAACCCAACCCTACCTAACCTAACCTAACCTAAACTAAACTAACCTAACCCAACCTAACCTAACCTAACCTAACCTAACCCAACCTAACCCAGCCCAACCCAACCTAACCTAACCTAAGCTAACCTAACCTAACCTACCAAACCTAACCTAACCTAACCTAACGTAACCTAACCTAACCTAACCTATTCTAACGTAACCTAACCTTACCTGACCTAACCTAACCTAACGTAACCTAACCTAACCTAACATAACCTAACGTAACCTAACCTAACCTAACCTAACCTAACGTAACGTAACCTAACCTAACCCAACCTAACCCAACCCAACCCAACCCAACAAAACCCAACCCAACCTAACCTAACCTAACCTAACCTAACCTTACCTAACCTAACCAAATTATTCTTACCTAACCTAACCTAACCTAACCTTACCTAACCTGACCAAATTATTCTTACCTAACCTAACCTAACCTAACGTAACCTAACCTAACCTAACCTAACCTAACCCAACCTAACCTAACCTAACCTAACCCAACTCAACCCAACCTAACCTGACCTAACCGAACCTAACCTAACCTAACCAAACCTAACCTAACCTAACCTAACCTAACCTAACCTAACGACGGTTGCAAGCGCTTTCACATTAGATATCGCAGTTCCCGACTTGTAATGGTGCAAAACACAGCATCTCACTAAGTGACAATGTTTAATGCGGATTTAGCGCGGTTCATATCTTAACCTAACCTAACCTAACCTTACCTAACCCAACCTAACCTAACCTAACCTAACGAAACCTTACCTAACATACCCTAACCTAACCTAACCTAACCTAACCAAACCTAACCTAACCTAACCTAACGTAACCTAACCTAACCTAACCTAACCTAACCTAACATAACCTAACGACGTTTGCAAGCGCTTTCACATTAGATATCGCAGTTCCCGACTTGTAATGGTGAAAAACACTGCATCTCAGTAAGTGACATTGTTTAATGTGGTTTTACGACGGTTCATATCTTAACCTAACCTAACATACGCACTTGTATCTAAAAACGCTCTATTACACTGTTTTGTTCACAATTACGATATTTGCATAACCTCACAGTTTTTCACCAACTTATTGCAGTACAGAACGCTGTACCTCGCTAAATGACATTGCTCTTTAAGGTTTCACGATGCTTGCTGCGCTTTAACGAGAATATCACATTATAGCAGTTTCGCACTTGTAACGCTACAACACGCAGTATCTAGCTTGTTCATGCCGTTTTGTGTGCTTTCACAATATTTCACCTATCGCAGTTTAATACTCGCAATAAAACAACACTATCTCGTTAGATGACGTCGTTTTTGGTAAATTCACGACGCTACCTAGCTTAAACTAACCTAACCTAACCTAACCTAACCTTCGCACTTCTATCGTTATAAAACGTTTTACTCGCAACTTCACAATGTTTTCTACAAGATTACGACGGTTTCATGCGCTTTCACATTAGATATCGCAGTTCCCGACTTGTAATGGTGAAAAACACTGCATCTCAGTAAGTGACATTGTTTAATGCGGTTTTACGACGGTTGATATCTCAACCTAACCTAACATTCGCACTTGTATCTAAATACGCTCAATTACACTGTTTCGTTCACAATTACGATATTTGCATAACCTCACAGTTTCTCACCAACTTATTACAGTACAGAACGCTGTATCTCGCTAAATGACATCGTTCTTTAAGGTTTCACGATACTTGCATGCGCTTTAACGAGAATATCACAATAAAGCAGTTTCGCACTTGTAACGGCACAAGACGCAGTATCTGGCTAGTTCATGCCATTTTGTGTGCTTTCCCAATATTTCCCCTATCGCAGTTTTGTACTCGCAATAAAACATCACCATCTCGTTAGATGACATCGTTTTTGGTGGTTTCACGACGCTACCTAGCTCAAACTAACCTAACCTTCGCACTTCTATCATTAGAAAACGTTTTATTCGCTACTTTACAATGTTTTCTACAAGATTACGACGGTTTCATGCGCTTTCACATTAGATATCGCAGTTCCCGACTTGTAATGGTGAAAAACACAGCATCTCACTAAGTGACATTGTTTAATGCGGATTCAGCGCGGTTCATATCTTAACCTAACCTAACCTAACCTAACCTTACCTAACCCAACCTAACCTAACCTAACCTTACCAAACCTTACCTAACATACCCTAACCTAACCTAACCTAACCTAACCAAACCTAACCTAACCTAACCTAACGTAACCTAACCTAACCTAACCTAACCTAACCTAACCTAACCTAATATAACCTAACGACGTTTGCAAGCGCTTTCACATTAGATATCGCAGTTCCCGACTTGTAATGGTGAAAAACACTGCATCTCACTAAGTGACATTGTTTAATGTGGTTTTACGACGGTTCATATCTTAACCTAACCTAACATTCGCACTTGTATCTAAAAACGCTCTATTACACTGTTTTGTTCACAATTACGATATTTGCATAACCTCACAGTTTTTCACCAACTTATTGCAGTACAGTACGCTGTATCTCGCTAAATGACATTGTTCTTTAAGGTTTCACGATGTTTGCATGCGCTTTAACGAGAATATCACAATATAACAGTTTCGCACTTGTAACTGTAGAACACGCAGTATTTCGCTTGTTCATGCCGTTTTGTGAGCTTTCACAACATTTCACCTATCGCAGTTTAATACTCGCAATAAAACAACACTATCTCGTTAGATGACGTCGTTTTTGGTAGTTTCACGACGCTACCTAGCTTAAACTAACCTAACCTAACCTAACCTTCGCACTTCTATCGTTAGAAAACGTTTTACTCGCAACTTTACAATGTTTTCTACAAGATTACGACGGTTTCATGCGCTTTTACATTAGATATCGTAGTTCCCGACTTGTAATGTTGAAAAACACTACATCTCACTAAGTGACATTGTTTAATGCGGTTTTACGACGGTTCATACCTTAACCTAACGTAACCTAACCTAACCTAACCTAACCTAACTCAACCCAACCCAACCTAACCTAACCTAACCTAACCTAAACTAACCTAACCCAACCTAACCTAACCTAACCTAACCCAACTCAACCCAACCTAACCTAATCTAACCTAACCTAACCTAACCTAACCAAACCTAACCTAACCTAACCTAACCTAACCCAACGACGGTTGCAAGCACTTTCACATTAGATATCGCAGTTCCCGACTTGTAATGGTGAAAAACACTGCATCTCACTAAGTGACATTGTTTAATGTGGTTTTACGACGGTTCATATCTTAACCTAACCTAACATTCGCACTTGTATCTAAAAACGCTCTATTACACTGTTTTGTTCACAATTACGATATTTGCATAACCTCACAGTTTTTCACCAACTTATTGCAGTACAGAACGCTGTATCTCGCTAAATGACATTGTTCTTTAAGGTTTCACGATGCTTGCATGCGCTTTACCGAGAATATCACAACATAGCAGTTTCGCACTTGTAACGGTACAACACGCAGTATTTGGCTTGTTCATGCCGTTTTGTGTGCTTTCACAACATTTTACCTATCGCAGTTTCGTACTCGCAATAAAACAACACTATCTCGTTAGATGACGTCGTTTTTGGTGGTTTCACGATGCTACCTAGCTTAAACTAACATAACTCAACCTAACATAACCTTCGCACTTCTATCGTTAGAAAACGTTTTACTCGCTACTTTACATTGCTTTCTACAACATTACGACAGTTTCAAGCGCTTTCACATTAGATATCGCAGTTCGCAACTTGTAAAGGTGAAAAACACTGCATCTCACTAAGTGACATTGTTTAATGCGGTTTTACGACGGTTCATACTTTAACCTAACGTAACCTAACCTAACCTAACCTAACCTAACCTTACCTAATCTAACCTAACCTAACCTAACCCAACCCAACCCAACCTAACCTAACCTAACCTAAACTAACCTAACCCAACCTAACCTAACCTAACCCAACCTAACCCAGCCCAACCCAACCTAACCTAACCTAAGCTAACCTAACCTAACCTAACCAATTCTAACCTAACCTAACCTAACCTAACGTAACCTAACCTAACCTAACCTATTCTAACGTAACCTAACCTTACCTGACCTAACCTAACCTAACGTAACCTAACCTAACCTAACATAACCTAACGTAACCTAACCTAACCTAACCTAACCTAACGTAACCTAACCTAACCTAACCCAACCTAACCCAACCCAACCCAACCCAACAAAACCCAACCCAACCTAACCTAACCTAACCTAACCTAACCTTACCTAACCTAACCAAATTATTCTTACCTAACCTAACCTAACCTAACGTAACCTAACCTAACGTACCCTAACGTAACCTAACCTAACCTAACCTAACCTAACCCAACCTAACCTAACCTAACCTAACCCAACTCAACCCAACCTAACCTAATCTAACCGAACCTAACCTAACCTAACCAAACCTAACCTAACCTAACCTAACCTAACGACGGTTGCAAGCGCTTTCACATTAGATATCGCAGTTCCCGACTTGTAATGGTGAGAAACACTGCATCTCACTAAGTGACATTGTTTAAGGCGGTTTTACGACAGTTCAATCTTAACCTAACCTAACATTCGCACTTGTATCTAAAAACGCTCTATTACACTGTTTCGTTCACAATTACGATATTTGCATAACCTCACAGTTTTTCACCAACTTATTGCAGTACAGAACGCTGTATCTCGCTAAATGACATTGTTCTTTGAGGTTTCACGATGCTTGCTGCGCTTTAACGAGAATGTCACAATATAGCAGTTTCGCACTTGTAACGCTACAACACGCAGTATCTAGCTTGTTCATGCCGTTTTGTCTGCTTTCACAATATTTCACCTATCGCAGTTTAATACTCGCAATAAAACAACACTATCTCGTTAGATGACGTCGTTTTTGGTAGTTTCACGACGCTACCTAGCTTAAACTAACCTAACCTAACCTAACCTTCGCACTTCTATCGTTATAAAACGTTTTACTCGCAACTTTACAATGTTTTCTACAAGATTACGACGGTTTCATGCGCTTTCACATTAGATATCGTAGTTCCCGACTTGTAATGTTGAAAAACACTACATCTCACTAAGTGACATTGTTTAATGTGGTTTTACGACGGTTCATATCTTAACCTAACCTAACATTCGCACTTGTATCTAAAAACGCTCTATTACACTGTTTTGTTCACAATTACGATATTTGCATAACCTCACAGTTTTTCACCAACTTATTGCAGTACAGTACGCTGTATCTCGCTAAATGACATTGTTCTTTAAGGTTTCACGATGCTTGCATGCGCTTTAACGAGAATATCACAATATAACAGTTTCGCACTTGTAACGGTAGAACACGCAGTATTTCGCTTGTTCATGCCGTTTTGTGAGCTTTCACAACATTTCACCTATCGCAGTTTAATACTCGCAATAAAACAACACTATCTCGTTAGATGACGTCGTTTTTGGTAGTTTCACGACGCTACCTAGCTTAAACTAACCTAACCTAACCTAACCTTCGCACTTCTATCGTTAGAAAACGTTTTACTCGCTACTTTACATTGCTTTCTACAACATTACGAGGGTTTCAAGCGCTTTCACATTAGATATCGCAGTTCCCAACTTGTAAAGGTGAAAAACACTGCATCTCACTAAGTGACATTGTTTAATGCGGTTTTACGACGGTTCATACTTTAACCTAACGTAACCTAACCTAACCTAACCTAACCTTACCTAATCTAACCTAACCTAACCTAACCCAACCCAACCCTACCTAACCTAACCTAACCTAACCTAAACTAAACTAACCTAACCCAACCTAACCTAACCTAACCTAACCTAACCCAACCTAACCCAGCCCAACCCAACCTAACCTAACCTAAGCTAACCTAACCTAACCTACCAAACCTAACCTAACCTAACCTAACGTAACCTAACCTAACCTAACCTATTCTAACGTAACCTAACCTTACCTGACCTAACCTAACCTAACGTAACCTAACCTAACCTAACATAACCTAACGTAACCTAACCTAACCTAACCTAACCTAACGTAACGTAACCTAACCTAACCCAACCTAACCCAACCCAACCCAACCCAACAAAACCCAACCCAACCTAACCTAACCTAACCTAACCTAACCTTACCTAACCTAACCAAATTATTCTTACCTAACCTAACCTAACCTAACCTAACCTTACCTAACCTAACCAAATTATTCTTACCTAACCTAACCTAACCTAACGTAACCTAACCTAACCTAACCTAACCCAACCTAACCTAACCTAACCTAACCCAACTCAACCCAACCTAACCTGATCTAACCGAACCTAACCTAACCTAACCAAACCTAACCTAACCTAACCTAACCTAACCTAACCTAACGACGGTTGCAAGCGCTTTCACATTAGATATCGCAGTTCCCGACTTGTGATGGTGCAAAACACAGCATCTCACTAAGTGACAATGTTTAATGCGGTTTTACGACGGTTGATATCTCAACCTAACCTAACATTCGCACTTGTATCTAAATACGCTCAATTACACTGTTTCGTTCACAATTACGATATTTGCATAACCTCACAGTTTCTCACCAACTTATTACAGTACAGAACGCTGTATCTCGCTAAATGACATCGTTCTTTAAGGTTTCACGATACTTGCATGCGCTTTAACGAGAATATCACAATAAAGCAGTTTCGCACTTGTAACGGCACAAGACGCAGTATCTGGCTAGTTCATGCCATTTTGTGTGCTTTCCCAATATTTCCATTATCGCAGTTTTGTACTCGCAATAAAACATCACCATCTCGTTAGATGACATCGTTTTTGGTGGTTTCACGACGCTACCTAGCTCAAACTAACCTAACCTTCGCACTTCTATCATTAGAAAACGTTTTATTCGCTACTTTACAATGTTTTCTACAAGATTACGACGGTTTCATGCGCTTTCACATTAGATATCGCAGTTCCCGACTTGTAATGGTGAAAAACACAGCATCTCACTAAGTGACATTGTTTAATGCGGATTCAGCGCGGTTCATATCTTAACCTAACCTAACCTAACCTAACCTTACCTAACCCAACCTAACCTAACCTAAACTAACCTTACCAAACCTTACCTAACATACCCTAACCTAACCTAACCTAACCTAACCAAACCTAACCTAACCTAACCTAACGTAACCTAACCTAACATAACCTAACCTAACCTAACCTAACCTAACCTAATATAACCTAACGACGTTTGCAAGCGCTTTCACATTAGATATCGCAGTTCCCGGCTTGTAATGGTGAAAAACACTGCATCTCACTAAGTGACATTGTTTAATGTGGTTTTACGACGGTTCATATCTTAACCTAACCTAACATTCGCACTTGTATCTAAAAACGCTCTATTACACTGTTTTGTTCACAATTACGATATTTGCATAACCTCACAGTTTTTCACCAACTTATTGCAGTACAGTACGCTGTATCTCGCTAAATGACATTGTTCTTTAAGGTTTCACGATGTTTGCATGCGCTTTAACGAGAATATCACAATATAACAGTTTCGCACTTGTAACTGTAGAACACGCAGTATTTCGCTTGTTCATGCCGTTTTGTGAGCTTTCACAACATTTCACCTATCGCAGTTTAATACTCGCAATACAACAACACTATCTCGTTAGATGACGTCGTTTTTGGTAGTTTCACTACGCTACCTAGCTTAAACTAACCTAACCTAACCTAACCTTCGCACTTCTATCGTTAGAAAACGTTTTACTCGCAACTTTACAATGTTTTCTACAAGATTACGACGGTTTCATGCGCTTTTACATTAGATATCGTAGTCCCCGACTTGTAATGTTGAAAAACACTACATCTCACTAAGTGACATTGTTTAATGCGGTTTTACGACGGTTCATACCTTAACCTAACGTAACCTAACCTAACCTAACCTAACCTAACCCAACCCAACCCAACCTAACCTAACCTAACCTAACCTAAACTAACCTAACCCAACCTAACCTAACCTAACCTAACCTAACCCAACTCAACCCAACCTAACCTAATCTAACCTAACCTAACCTAACCTAACCTAACCTAACCAAACCTAACCTAACCTAACCTAACCTAACCTAACGACGGTTGCAAGCACTTTCACATTAGATATCGCAGTTCCCGACTTGTAATGGTGAAAAACACTGCATCTCACAAGTGACATTGTTTAATGTGGTTTTACGACGGTTCATATCTTAACCTAACCTAACATTCGCACTTGTATCTAAAAACGCTCTATTACACTGTTTTGTTCACAATTACGATATTTGCATAACCTCACAGTTTTTCACCAACTTATTGCAGTACAGAACGCTGTATCTCGCTGAATGACATTGTTCTTTAAGGTTTCACGATGCTTGCATGCGCTTTACCGAGAATATCACAACATAGCAGTTTCGCACTTGTAACGGTACAACACGCAGTATTTGGCTTGTTCATGCCGTTTTGTGTGCTTTCACAACATTTTACCTATCGCAGTTTCGTACTCGCAATAAAACAACACTATCTCGTTAGATGACGTCGTTTTTGGTGGTTTCACGATGCTACCTAGCTTAAACTAACATAACTCAACCTAACATAACCTTCGCACTTCTATCGTTAGAAAACGTTTTACTCGCTACTTTACATTGCTTTCTACAACATTACGACAGTTTCAAGCGCTTTCACATTAGATATCGCAGTTCGCAACTTGTAAAGGTGAAAAACACTGCATCTCACTAAGTGACATTGTTTAATGCGGTTTTACGACGGTTCATACTTTAACCTAACGTAACCTAACCTAACCTAACCTAACCTTACCTAATCTAACCTAACCTAACCTAACCCAACCCAACCCAACCTAACCTAACCTAACCTAAACTAACCTAACCCAACCTAACCTAACCTAACCCAACCTAACCCAGCCCAACCCAACCTAACCTAACCTAAGCTAACCTAACCTAACCTAACCAATTCTAACCTAACCTAACCTAACCTAACGTAACCTAACCTAACCTATTCTAACGTAACCTAACCTTACCTGACCTAACCTAACCTAACGTAACCTAACCTAACCTAACATAACCTAACGTAACCTAACCTAACCTAAGCTAACCTAACCTAACGTAACCTAACCTAACCTAACCCAACCTAACCCAACCCAACCCAACCCAACAAAACCCAACCCAACCTAACCTAACCTAACCTAACCTAACCTTACCTAACCTAACCAAATTATTTTTACCTAACCTAACCTAACCTAACGTAACCTAACCTAACGTACCCTAACGTAACCTAATCTAACCGAACCTAACCTAACCCAACCTAACCTAACCTAACCTAACCCAACTCAACCCAACCTAACCTAATCTAACCGAACCTAACCTAACCTAACCAAACCTAACCTAACCTAACCTAACCTAACGACGGTTGCAAGCGCTTTCACATTAGATATCGCAGTTCCCGACTTGTAATGGTGAGAAACACTGCATCTCACTAAGTGACATTGTTTAAGGCGGTTTTACGACGGTTCAATCTTAACCTAACCTAACATTCGCACTTGTATCTAAAAACGCTCTATTACACTGTTTCGTTCACAATTACGATATTTGCATAACCTCACAGTTTTTCACCAACTTATTGCAGTACAGAACGCTGTATCTCGCTAAATGACATTGTTCTTTGAGGTTTCACGATGCTTGCTGCGCTTTACCGAGAATATCACAACATAGCAGTTTCGCACTTGTAACGGTACAACACGCAGTATTTGGCTTGTTCATGCCGTTTTGTGTGCTTTCACAACATTTTACCTATCGCAGTTTCGTACTCGCAATAAAACAACACTATCTCGTTAGATGACGTCGTTTTTGGTGGTTTCACGATGCTACCTAGCTTAATCTAACATAACTCAACCTAACATAACCTTCGCACTTCTATCGTTAGAAAACGTTTTACTCGCTACTTTACATTGCTTTCTACAACATTACGAGGGTTTCAAGCGCTTTCACATTAGATATCGCAGTTCCCAACTTGTAAAGGTGAAAAACACTGCATCTCACTAAGTGACATTGTTTAATGCGGTTTTACGACGGTTCATACTTTAACCTAACGTAACCTAACCTAACCTAACCTTACCTAATCTAACCTAACCTAACCTAACCCAACCCAACCCTACCTAACCTAACCTAACCTAACCTAAACTAAACTAACCTAACCCAACCTAACCTAACCTAACCTAACCTAACCCAACCTAACCCAGCCCAACCCAACCTAACCTAACCTAAGCTAACCTAACCTAACCTACCAAACCTAACCTAACCTAACCTAACGTAACCTAACCTAACCTAACCTATTCTAACGTAACCTAACCTTACCTGACCTAACCTAACCTAACGTAACCTAACCTAACCTAACATAACCTAACGTAACCTAACCTAACCTAACCTAACCTAACGTAACGTAACCTAACCTAACCCAACCTAACCCAACCCAACCCAACCCAACAAAACCCAACCCAACCTAACCTAACCTAACCTAACCTAACCTTACCTAACCTAACCAAATTATTCTTACCTAACCTAACCTAACGTAACCTTACCTAACCTGACCAAATTATTCTTACCTAACCTAACCTAACCTAACGTAACCTAACCTAACCTAACCTAACCTAACCCAACCTAACCTAACCTAACCTAACCCAACTCAACCCAACCTAACCTGACCTAACCGAACCTAACCTAACCTAACCAAACCTAACCTAACCTAACCTAACCTAACCCAACATAACGTCGGTTGCAAGCGCTTTCACATTAGATATCGCAGTTCCCGACTTGTAATGGTGCAAAACACAGCATCTCACTAAGTGACAATGTTTAATGCGGATTTAGCGCGGTTCATATCTTAACCTAACCTAACCTAACCTTACCTAACCCAACCTAACCTAACCTAACCTAACGAAACCTTACCTAACATACCCTAACCTAACCTAACCTAACCTAACCAAACCTAACCTAACCTAACCTAACGTAACCTAACCTAACCTAACCTAACCTAACCTAACATAACCTAACGACGTTTGCAAGCGCTTTCACATTAGATATCGCAGTTCCCGACTTGTAATGGTGAAAAACACTGCATCTCAGTAAGTGACATTGTTTAATGTGGTTTTACGACGGTTCATATCTTAACCTAACCTAACATACGCACTTGTATCTAAAAACGCTCTATTACACTGTTTTGTTCACAATTACGATATTTGCATAACCTCACAGTTTTTCACCAACTTATTGCAGTACAGAACGCTGTACCTCGCTAAATGACATTGCTCTTTAAGGTTTCACGATGCTTGCTGCGCTTTAACGAGAATATCACATTATAGCAGTTTCGCACTTGTAACGCTACAACACGCAGTATCTAGCTTGTTCATGCCGTTTTGTGTGCTTTCACAATATTTCACCTATCGCAGTTTAATACTCGCAATAAAACAACACTATCTCGTTAGATGACGTCGTTTTTGGTAAATTCACGACGCTACCTAGCTTAAACTAACCTAACCTAACCTAACCTAACCTTCGCACTTCTATCGTTATAAAACGTTTTACTCGCAACTTCACAATGTTTTCTACAAGATTACGACGGTTTCATGCGCTTTCACATTAGATATCGCAGTTCCCGACTTGTAATGGTGAAAAACACTGCATCTCAGTAAGTGACATTGTTTAATGCGGTTTTACGACGGTTGATATCTCAACCTAACCTAACATTCGCACTTGTATCTAAATACGCTCAATTACACTGTTTCGTTCACAATTACGATATTTGCATAACCTCACAGTTTCTCACCAACTTATTACAGTACAGAACGCTGTATCTCGCTAAATGACATCGTTCTTTAAGGTTTCACGATACTTGCATGCGCTTTAACGAGAATATCACAATAAAGCAGTTTCGCACTTGTAACGGCACAAGACGCAGTATCTGGCTAGTTCATGCCATTTTGTGTGCTTTCCCAATATTTCCCCTATCGCAGTTTTGTACTCGCAATAAAACATCACCATCTCGTTAGATGACATCGTTTTTGGTGGTTTCACGACGCTACCTAGCTCAAACTAACCTAACCTTCGCACTTCTATCATTAGAAAACGTTTTATTCGCTACTTTACAATGTTTTCTACAAGATTACGACGGTTTCATGCGCTTTCACATTAGATATCGCAGTTCCCGACTTGTAATGGTGAAAAACACAGCATCTCACTAAGTGACATTGTTTAATGCGGTTTTACGACGGTTCATACCTTAACCTAACGTAACCTAACCTAACCTAACCTAACCTAACTCAACCCAACCCAACCTAACCTAACCTAACCTAACCTAAACTAACCTAACCCAACCTAACCTAACCTAACCTAACCCAACTCAACCCAACCTAACCTAATCTAACCTAACCTAACCTAACCTAACCAAACCTAACCTAACCTAACCTAACCTAACCCAACGACGGTTGCAAGCACTTTCACATTAGATATCGCAGTTCCCGACTTGTAATGGTGAAAAACACTGCATCTCACTAAGTGACATTGTTTAATGTGGTTTTACGACGGTTCATATCTTAACCTAACCTAACATTCGCACTTGTATCTAAAAACGCTCTATTACACTGTTTTGTTCACAATTACGATATTTGCATAACCTCACAGTTTTTCACCAACTTATTGCAGTACAGAACGCTGTATCTCGCTAAATGACATTGTTCTTTAAGGTTTCACGATGCTTGCATGCGCTTTACCGAGAATATCACAACATAGCAGTTTCGCACTTGTAACGGTACAACACGCAGTATTTGGCTTGTTCATGCCGTTTTGTGTGCTTTCACAACATTTTACCTATCGCAGTTTCGTACTCGCAATAAAACAACACTATCTCGTTAGATGACGTCGTTTTTGGTGGTTTCACGATGCTACCTAGCTTAAACTAACATAACTCAACCTAACATAACCTTCGCACTTCTATCGTTAGAAAACGTTTTACTCGCTACTTTACATTGCTTTCTACAACATTACGACAGTTTCAAGCGCTTTCACATTAGATATCGCAGTTCGCAACTTGTAAAGGTGAAAAACACTGCATCTCACTAAGTGACATTGTTTAATGCGGTTTTACGACGGTTCATACTTTAACCTAACGTAACCTAACCTAACCTAACCTAACCTAACCTTACCTAATCTAACCTAACCTAACCTAACCCAACCCAACCCAACCTAACCTAACCTAACCTAAACTAACCTAACCCAACCTAACCTAACCTAACCCAACCTAACCCAGCCCAACCCAACCTAACCTAACCTAAGCTAACCTAACCTAACCTAACCAATTCTAACCTAACCTAACCTAACCTAACGTAACCTAACCTAACCTAACCTATTCTAACGTAACCTAACCTTACCTGACCTAACCTAACCTAACGTAACCTAACCTAACCTAACATAACCTAACGTAACCTAACCTAACCTAACCTAACCTAACGTAACCTAACCTAACCTAACCCAACCTAACCCAACCCAACCCAACCCAACAAAACCCAACCCAACCTAACCTAACCTAACCTAACCTAACCTTACCTAACCTAACCAAATTATTCTTACCTAACCTAACCTAACCTAACGTAACCTAACCTAACGTACCCTAACGTAACCTAACCTAACCTAACCTAACCTAACCCAACCTAACCTAACCTAACCTAACCCAACTCAACCCAACCTAACCTAATCTAACCGAACCTAACCTAACCTAACCAAACCTAACCTAACCTAACCTAACCTAACGACGGTTGCAAGCGCTTTCACATTAGATATCGCAGTTCCCGACTTGTAATGGTGAGAAACACTGCATCTCACTAAGTGACATTGTTTAAGGCGGTTTTACGACAGTTCAATCTTAACCTAACCTAACATTCGCACTTGTATCTAAAAACGCTCTATTACACTGTTTCGTTCACAATTACGATATTTGCATAACCTCACAGTTTTTCACCAACTTATTGCAGTACAGAACGCTGTATCTCGCTAAATGACATTGTTCTTTGAGGTTTCACGATGCTTGCTGCGCTTTAACGAGAATGTCACAATATAGCAGTTTCGCACTTGTAACGCTACAACACGCAGTATCTAGCTTGTTCATGCCGTTTTGTCTGCTTTCACAATATTTCACCTATCGCAGTTTAATACTCGCAATAAAACAACACTATCTCGTTAGATGACGTCGTTTTGGGTAGTTTCACGACGCTACCTAGCTTAAACTAACCTAACCTAACCTAACCTTCGCACTTCTATCGTTATAAAACGTTTTACTCGCAACTTTACAATGTTTTCTACAAGATTACGACGGTTTCATGCGCTTTCACATTAGATATCGTAGTTCCCGACTTGTAATGTTGAAAAACACTACATCTCACTAAGTGACATTGTTTAATGTGGTTTTACGACGGTTCATATCTTAACCTAACCTAACATTCGCACTTGTATCTAAAAACGCTCTATTACACTGTTTTGTTCACAATTACGATATTTGCATAACCTCACAGTTTTTCACCAACTTATTGCAGTACAGTACGCTGTATCTCGCTAAATGACATTGTTCTTTAAGGTTTCACGATGCTTGCATGCGCTTTAACGAGAATATCACAATATAACAGTTTCGCACTTGTAACGGTAGAACACGCAGTATTTCGCTTGTTCATGCCGTTTTGTGAGCTTTCACAACATTTCACCTATCGCAGTTTAATACTCGCAATAAAACAACACTATCTCGTTAGATGACGTCGTTTTTGGTAGTTTCACGACGCTACCTAGCTTAAACTAACCTAACCTAACCTAACCTTCGCACTTCTATCGTTAGAAAACGTTTTACTCGCAACTTTACAATGTTTTCTACAAGATTACGACGGTTTCATGCGCTTTTACATTAGATATCGTAGTTCCCGACTTGTAATGTTGAAAAACACTACATCTCACTAAGTGACATTGTTTAATGCGGTTTTACGACGGTTCATACCTGTTGTGAGTGAAGTGCGCGAGTCAAGTGACTTTCAAATTTGGCGCGTAAGATGAACTACTGACAATGTGTGCAAGATGGCGTATTGCGCCAGTGCGGCGAACACTGGCGATTGGAAAAAGAAGAAAATTCAAGGGAATGGGAGAAAAATCCAGAGCCAGGGCATCGAAGAACGAGGAAGAGGAGATTCGGGCTCGTGCTTGGAAGAAGAAGGCTAGGGTGCGGCGTGCGACCTCGTCGGGTGCGAGTACCTCCTGGGCGTCAGGGCATCCACCTAGCGGGCGACTGTTTCCACGGGGTCCTGGTGACCATTCAACCGCAGCGGCTATTGGCGAATCCTTGGCAAGACCTTGGTCTGATGTTCGAGCGGAAGACAGCGCAGCAGATGACGTCTACCGGGAGCGGGAGCAAGCCGTCGGGCTACGGGCCCGAGCTTATGCACTCTCACCACGGCAGCTTCCCCAATGGACTATTGAAGGGCGTGAACCGCTGGTGAGCCGTATCCGTCTTCTCTCGCGTCCGGACTCAAACACGAGGACTTTAACGAAAAGGACTGTTTAGACTCTTAGAGGTTTCCGCTCGCTAACGAAACTGACAGTGCTAATTAGTTAACATTTTTCTGATCTTAGTATTTTCCTTTTTGTGGTTTTTTTTGTGGGTTTGTGAAAGTATAATTTTTTTTTTGCAAATCAAACGCTCACTTCCTTTTCTCGTGAGAGATTAACGTTTCACAGCTAGCTCGACTGGCTTTATTTACTGAACCTGTCACAAATTGGCGTCCGCGACAGGACGTGAGTGTTTGCCACTAAAAAGTAGATTTGAGTAAGGATAACTAAAAAAGTAAAATGGGCTCGCGAGAGTTGATGGCGCTGGCAGAACGCATGGGGTTGGAGGGAGCAGAATTGCAGGCTTGGTTTGACGCACGAGAAGCGCGTGAGCGCGATGAACGAGCCGCGGAGAGAGACGCGAAGAAAGAACAGTTGGAGCTGGAAGGCCGCAATTTACAGCTACGTCTTGAAGTAGCAAAAACGGAGAACCAAACCCGAGAAGCAAGCCAGCGACACTTGGAAGTAGAAGAGAGGACGCTGCAACTGCGCCTGAGAGTAGCTGAGGCCGGTGTCGGTCAGCCTACGGTGGCTGACACGGGCAACCAAAGGAACGCGCCTATGGTAGTGAACCCGCATAACTTTATACCCGTTTTCAACGAGGACAGAGACGACCTTGACGCCTACCTGAAAAGGTTTGAGAGAGTGGCGACAGGTCAAGATTGGCCACGGGAAAAGTGGGCCACGGCTCTTAGTTTGTGCCTTGGCGGAGAGGCTCTGAAGGTATTTGGACGGTTGTCACCGAACGATTCCCTGTCATACGACGAAGTCAAATGGGCACTGCTCCAGCGTTTTCGCTTCACGGCTGATGGCTACCGTGAGAAATTCCGGAAAAGCAAGCCTGAAGACGGCGAAACTGGAAAACAGTATGCCACGAGACTCCAAAGTTTCTTTGACAGGTGGATAGAAATGTCTCAGACAGAGAGGAATTTCGATTCAGTCCGTGACTTGATTGTAGCCGAACAATTCATGGCGAACTGCAGTAGTCAGCTGGCGCTCTTCTTACGGGAGAAGAACTGCAAGACTCTGGAAGCCATGGCAGAGGCAGCTGATATATATATAGAGGCAAAGAGATTGAAGAACTTATTAATAGTTCAGAATAAGAGTGAGGACACAACTGGGAAGGCTAAATTGATTTCAAGCCCAAGAGCAGAGATGCAATGTTTTGTTTGTGGCCGTAAGGGGCACAAGGCTTCTGACTGTCGAAGTAAACCTAAACAAGTATTTTGTACAAACTGCCGTAAGTGGGGGCATGATGTGAAGGGCTGTCAGAAAATGACTGGCACTTCGAAATCAACTACATCTTGTTTAATGCTACCCAAAGAAGAGACCGGTCCACAACAATCCATGATTGATGGCGACGACTCGGACCGAGACGACAATGTTATGGGCACGGTGAAGACGCAAGCGCAATGTAAGAAACGTCCCATGCCAGTGTTACCAGGGGAAGTGAATGGACAGATTGTTCGAGTCCTAAGGGACACCGGAAGCAACACGTTGGTAGTACGCCGGTCATTAGTACCTGATGAAGCACTAACTGGCACTACCGCGACGTTGTGGTTGGCTGATGGCAGCACCATCGTAACCCCTGAGGCGGAGATACGTATCAGATCTCCATACTTTTCCGGCATGGCCATCGTCAAGTGTATGCCGTCGCCACTGTATGACGTCATAGTTGGGAACGTACCGGGGGCCCGTGACGCCAATGACCCCGACGTTTCGCGGAAACTTTCTCAAGATCAATTCATTGAGAAAAAAGTTCATTCTGCGGACGAAGGTAACCACCCAAATTCTCAACTGGTTGGTGCCGCACGTCTCAATAGTTCGCGAAGGGCCATCTCTGTTGGGCTCCCTGGCCAGATGTCTCGCAAAATGTTTCGCGAAGAACAAGAAAAAGACCAGACGCTTGACATCTGCAGAGCCAGAGTGGGTAAGAAGTTTGTTAGAAAGGGCTCGACATCTTTTTCTTTCGTAGCCAAGAATGGTATTCTTTACCGACAATACTTCCTGTCCCCTGGTAAGATCATTGAACAAGCCATAGTCCCGAAGTCCCTGAGAGGCCAAGTGTTACGTTTGGCTCATGAAAATGTCATGTCAGGCCATCAGGGTGTAAAAAAAACAATAGATCGAGTTCTGGACGCCTTCTACTGGCCCGGGGTACAAGAAGATATCCGCAGATATGTCCGATCATGTGACGCCTGTCAAAGGACTTTACCGAAAGGCAAGGTGGGCAAGGTGCCTCTAGGGCGTATGCCGTTGATCGACACCCCTTTTGAACGTGTGGCGGTCGACATCATTGGACCGATAACTCCAGCCTCGGCAAAAGGCCATCGGTATATTTTGACTCTTGTGGATTTCGCCACTCGCTACCCTGATGCAGTGCCTTTGACAGCAATTGACTCAGCTACAGTGGCCGAGGGACTTGTCGAGATGTTTTCTCGCATTGGTTTTCCACGAGAAGTCTTGGCTGATCAGGCATCGTGCTTTACCTCAGATCTAATGAAGGAGGTGAATGAACTACTGGCAGTCAAGCATCTTAGCTGCACTCCATACCATCCTATGTGCAACGGGATGGTAGAGAGGTTTAATGGAACACTCAAGCAAATGCTCCGCAAAATGGTTCAAGAACAGCCTAAATGTTGGGATCGCTTGCTAGCACCTCTTTTGTTTGCTTATCGTGAAGCCCCACAAGCAAGCTCCGGGTTCTCACCATTTGAACTTATTTATGGCCGACATATTCGAGGACCTCTGAGCATCCTGAAAGAGCTATGGACTCATGATCAGGAGAACGAAGAACTTAAGACGACGTACGGATATGTCCTGGATTTAAGAGAGCGAATTGAGAAGACACTAGAGCTGGTACGACAAAACCTGAGCCGAGCACAGGTGTCGCAGAAAAGGTATTACGACCGCCACAGCAAGCAACGGGACCTGAAAGCTGGTGACCGTGCATTGATCTTGCTTCCCACAAGCAACAACAAGTTATTGATGCATTGGAAAGGGCCGTTTCCAGTCATAGAAAAGAAAAACGACTATGACTACTGGCTGGACCTTGGACACAGCAAAAAACTTTTCCACATAAACATGCTGAAAAAGTATGAAGAACGCCGTGAAGAACAGCTTCCTCAGACATCATCTTTTGTCGTTCTGGAGGAAGAGGAGTCTGAGAAACCACTACCAACTTTCAAAGTACAGGGTAGATGCGGTATTGACTCCATAAAGCTTGGAGATGAACAGGACGTCTTGAGGGGCTAGTTGGTTCATTCTATTCAGGTAAAAAATTGCGCTGAAATAGAAAGGACACCACAAAGAAGGAACACTTAAACAGATCGAGCGCAATCTGTTGCGCTCGATCTGTTTAAGTGTTCCTTCTTTGTGGTGTCCTTTCTATTTCAGCGCAATTTTTTACCTGAACTTGGAGATGAAATCGGGGAGCGACAGCGGGTGGAGATAAGGGACATCTTAAGTACCTACGAAGACGTATTCTCGGAGATCCCAGGTAAAACAAACCTTGTGGAGTGTCGGTTACAAACGACCAGTTCAGAACCAGTTAACACCCCACAATACCCATTGCCATTCTCTATGAAGGAAGTCGTTGAAAAGGAAGTGCAAGACATGTTGCAACTTGGCATTATAGAACCCTCAGAGTCACCATATAATTCTCCTTTGGTACTAGTCAAAAAGCCAGACAATGGCTACAGGGCCTGTATAGACTTTCGCCGTATAAACAATGTTCTGGTATCTGATGCAGAACCTATACCCAGAACTGATCACTTGTTTGCCGAAGTGGGAACAAAGAAATGGTTCTCGAAGTTTGATTTAACTAAAGGATATTGGCAGGTTCCTCTCGCAAAAGACTCGCAGCAAAAGACCGCCTTTTCAAGCCAATCAGGGCATTATCATTTCCTGTACATGCCTTTTGGCATCAAGACCGCATCCGCGGTTTTCACTCGTCTGATGAGAAAGTTATTGCTTGGAATACCCAACGTCGTTCATTACATAGACGACGTACTGGTGGCTACCACTACGTGGGAAGAACATCTAACAACTTTGAAGCAATTTTTTGCCAGGATACGACAAGCCGGACTAAGGATCAAGCCACAGAAATGTGAAGTGGCTATGAGCACAGTCACCTTTTTGGGACATCGATTGGGAGATGGCAACATACGGCCAGTCGAAAGCACGATACAGAAGATCACCTGTGCTTCTAAGCCTGAAACAAAGAAGCAACTCCGGTCATTCCTTGGACTGGCTGGCTATTACCGTGACCTGATACCTCGGTACGCCGAGAAAGCACAGCCGCTCACTGAGATGACGAGGAAGATGGAGAAAAACAAGATTACGTGGACCACGGATAGAGAAGAAGCGTTTGAATCACTCAAAAAGGCTTTGTCTTCTGGGCCAATCGTCAAAGCACCCGATCTGAAAAGAGAATTCGTGCTTCGGTCTGACGCCTCTGATTCTTGTATAGGCGCTATCCTTATGCAAGAGCATGATGGCATCCTCCACCCTGTGTCATATGCCAGTCGTCAACTTCAGCCTCGCGAAAAGAGATACTCAGCAATCGAGAGGGAATGCTTAGCGTTGGTCTGGGCGATAGAAAAGTATCATGTTTTTCTGTACGGAACGTCATTTGTCGTACAGACCGATCACCAACCACTGCAGTATCTCTTAAGGGCAAAACACCTGAACAGTAGGGTATTACGGTGGAGCCTCGCGTTACAAGAATATTCATTCCGAGTCGAGCACATTAGAGGCTCTGAAAATGTCGGCGCAGATTATATGAGCCGGTTGTGAATTTTTACGTTTTCTCGAGACAAGCGACTACTTCAAGTTGTTTGTTTGTTAAGGACATCTTGTGAATGGACGACGCGTGGTGACTTCTCGCGCACTGAACTGCAGTTTATTTTTCTTCGCAAAAGAAACTTTTCAAAGGGGGGACTCTTGTTGTGAGTGAAGTGCGCGAGTCAAGTGACTTTCAAATTTGGCGCGTAAGATGAACTACTGACAATGTGTGCAAGATGGCGTATTGCGCCAGTGCGGCGAACACTGGCGATTGGAAAAAGAAGAAAATTCAAGGGAATGGGAGAAAAATCCAGAGCCAGGGCATCGAAGAACGAGGAAGAGGAGATTCGGGCTCGTGCTTGGAAGAAGAAGGCTAGGGTGCGGCGTGCGACCTCGTCGGGTGCGAGTACCTCCTGGGCGTCAGGGCATCCACCTAGCGGGCGACTGTTTCCACGGGGTCCTGGTGACCATTCAACCGCAGCGGCTATTGGCGAATCCTTGGCAAGACCTTGGTCTGATGTTCGAGCGGAAGACAGCGCAGCAGATGACGTCTACCGGGAGCGGGAGCAAGCCGTCGGGCTACGGGCCCGAGCTTATGCACTCTCACCACGGCAGCTTCCCCAATGGACTATTGAAGGGCGTGAACCGCTGGTGAGCCGTATCCGTCTTCTCTCGCGTCCGGACTCAAACACGAGGACTTTAACGAAAAGGACTGTTTAGACTCTTAGAGGTTTCCGCTCGCTAACGAAACTGACAGTGCTAATTAGTTAACATTTTTCTGATCTTAGTATTTTCCTTTTTGTGGGTTTGTGAAAGTATAATTTTTTTTTTTTGCAAATCAAACGCTCACTTCCTTTTCTCGTGACAGATTAACGTTTCACAGCTAGCTCGACTGGCTTTAATTACTGAACCTGTCACAATACCTTAACCTAACGTAACCTAACCTAACCTAACCTAACCTAACCCAACCCAACCCAACCTAACCTAACCTAACCTAACCTAAACTAACCTAACCCAACCTAACCTAACCTAACCTAACCTAACCCAACTCAACCCAACCTAACCTAATCTAACCTAACCTAACCTAACCAAACCTAACCTAACCTAACCTAACCTAACGACGGTTGCAAGCGCTTTCACATTAGATATCGCAGTTCCCGACTTGTAATGGTGAAAAACACTGCATCTCACTAAGTGACATTGTTTAATGTGGTTTTACGACGGTTCATATCTTATCCTAACCTAACATTCGCACTTGTATCTAAAAACGCTCTATTACACTGTTTTGTTCACAATTACGATATTTGCATAACCTCACAGTTTTTCACCAACTTATTGCAGTACAGAACGCTGTATCTCGCTAAATGACATTGTTCTTTAAGGTTTCACGATGGTTGCATGCGCTTTACCGAGAATATCACAACATAGCAGTTTCGCACTTGTAACGGTACAACACGCAGTATTTGGCTTGTTCATGCCGTTTTGTGTGCTTTCACAACATTTTACCTATCGCAGTTTCGTACTCGCAATAAAACAACACTATCTCGTTAGATGACGTCGTTTTTGGTGGTTTCACGATGCTACCTAGCTTAAACTAACATAACTCAACCTAACATAACCTTCGCACTTCTATCGTCAGAAAACGTTTTACTCGCTACTTTACATTGCTTTCTACAACATTACGACAGTTTCAAGCGCTTTCACATTAGATATCGCAGTTCGCAACTTGTAAAGGTGAAAAACACTGCATCTCACTAAGTGACATTGTTTAATGCGGTTTTACGACGGTTCATACTTTAACCTAACGTAACCTAACCTAACCTAACCTAACCTAACCTAACCTAACCTTACCTAATCTAACCTAACCTAACCTAACCCAACCCAACCCAACCTAACCTAACCTAACCTAAACTAACCTAACCCAACCTAACCTAACCTAACCTAACCCAACCTAACCCAGCCCAACCCAACCTAACCTAACCTAAGCTAACCTAACCTAACCTAACCAATTCTAACCTAACCTAACCTAACCTAACGTAACCTAACCTAACCTAACCTATTCTAACGTAACCTAACCTTACCTGACCTAACCTAACCTAACGTAACCTAACCTAACCTAACATAACCTAACGTAACCTAACCTAACCTAACCAAATTATTCTTACCTAACCTAACCTAACCTAACGTAACCTAACCTAACGTACCCTAACGTAACCTAACCTAACCTAACCTAACCTAACCTAACCCAACCTAACCTAACCTAACCTAACCCAACTCAACCCAACCTAACCTAATCTAACCGAACCTAACCTAACCTAACCAAACCTAACCTAACCTAACCTAACCTAACGACGGTTGCAAGCGCTTTCACATTAGATATCGCAGTTCCCGGCTTGTAATGGTGAGAAACACTGCATCTCACTAAGTGACATTGTTTAGGGCGGTTTTACGACGGTTCATATCTTAACCTAACCTAACATTCGCACTTGTATCTAAAAACGCTCTATTACACTGTTTCGTTCACAATTACGATATTTGCATAACCTCACAGTTTTTCACCAACTTATTGCAGTACAGAACGCTGTATCTCGCTAAATGACATTGTTCTTTGAGGTTTCACGATGCTTGCTGCGCTTTAACGAGAATGTCACAATATAGCAGTGTCGCACTTGTAACGCTACAACACGCAGTATCTAGCTTGTTCATGCCGTTTTGTCTGCTTTCACAATATTTCACCTATCGCAGTTTAATACTCGCAATAAAACAACACTATCTCGTTAGATGACGTCGTTTTTGGTAGTTTCACGACGCTACCTAGCTTAAACTAACCTAACCTAACCTAACCTTCGCACTTCTATCGTTATAAAACGTTTTACTCGCAACTTTACAATGTTTTCTACAAGATTACGACGGTTTCATGCGCTTTCACATTAGATATCGTAGTTCCCGACTTGTAATGTTGAAAAACACTACATCTCACTAAGTGACATTGTTTAATGCGGTTTTACGACGGTTGATATCTCAACCTAACCTAACATTCGCACTTGTATCTAAATACGCTCAATTACACTGTTTCGTTCACAATTACGATATTTGCTTGACCTCACAGTTTCTCACCAACTTATTACAGTACAGAACGCTGTATCTCGCTAAATGACATCGTTCTTTAAGGTTTCACGATACTTGCATGCGCTTTAACGAGAATATCACAATAAAGCAGTTTCGCACTTGTAACGGCACAAGACGCAGTATCTGGCTAGTTCATGCCATTTTGTGTGCTTTCCCAATATTTCACTTATCGCAGTTTTGTACTCGCAATAAAACATCACTATCTCGTTAGATGACATCGTTTTTGGTTGTTTCACGACGCTACCTAGCTCAAACTAACCTAACCTTCGCACTTCTATCGTTAGAAAACGTTTTATTCGCTACTTTACAATGTTTTGTACAAGATTACGACAGTTTCATGCGCTTTCACATTAGATATCGCAGTTCCCGACTTGTAATGGTGAAAAACACAGCATCTCACTAAGTGACATTGTTTAATGCGGGTTTAGCGCGGTTCATATCTTAACCTAACCTAACCTAACCTAACCTAACCTAACCTTACCTAACCCAACCTAACCTAACCTAACCTAACCAAACCTTACCTATCATACCCTATCCTAACCTAACCTAACCAAACCAAACCTAACCTAACCTAACCTAACATAACCTAACCTAACCTAACCTAACCTAACCTAACATAACCTAACGACGTTTGCAAGCGCTTTCACATTAGATATCGCGGTTCCCGACTTGTAATGGTGAAAAACACTGCATCTCACTAAGTGACATTGTTTAATGTGGTTTTACGACGGTTCATATCTTAACCTAACCTAACATTCGCACTTGTATCTAAAAACGCTCTATTACACTGTTTTGTTCACCATTACGATATTTGCATAACCTCACAGTTTTTCACCAACTTATTGCAGTACAGAACGCTGTATCTCGCTAAATGACATTGTTCTTTAAGGTTTCACGATGCTTGCATGCGCTTTAACGAGAATATCACAACATAGCAGTTTCGCACTTGTAACGGTAGAACACGCAGTATTTGGCTTGTTCATGCCGTTTTGTGTGCTTTCACATTTCACCTATCGCAGTTTAATACTCGCAATAAAACAACACTATCTCGTTAGATGACGTCGTTTTTGGTAGTTTCACGACGCTACCTAGCTTAAACTAACCTAACCTAACCTAACCCTCGCACGTCTATCGTTAGAAAACGTTTTACTCGCAACTTTACAATGTTTTCTACAAGATTACGACGGTTTCATGCGCTTTCACATTAGATATCGTAGTTCCCGACTTGTAATGTTGAAAAACACTACATCTCACTAAGTGACATTGTTTAATGCGGTTTTACGACGGTTCATACCTTAACCTAACGTAACCTAACCTAACCTAACCTAACCTCACCTAACCTAACCTAACCTAACCTAACCCAACCCAACCCAACCTAACCTAACCTAACCTAACCCAACCCAACCCAACCTAACCTAACCTAACCTAACCTAAACTAACCTAACCCAACCTAACCTAACCTAACCTAACCTAACCCAACTCAACCCAACCTAACCTAATCTAACCTAACCTAACCTAAGCTAACCAAACCTAACCTAACCTAACCTAACCTAACCTAACGACGGTTGCAAGCGCTTTCACATTAGATATCGCAGTTCCCGACTTGTAATGGTGAAAAACACTGCATCTCACTAAGTGACATTGTTTAATGTGGTTTTACGACGGTTCATATCTTAACCTAACCTAACATTCGCACATGTATCTAAAAACGCTCTATTACACTGTTTCGTTCACAATTACGATATTTGCATAACCTCACAGTTTTTCACCAACTTATTGCAGTACAGAACGCTGTATCTCGATAAATGACTTTGTTCTTTAAGGTTTCACGATGCTTGCATGCGCTTTAACGAGAATATCACAATATAGCAGTTTCGCACTTGTAACGGTAGAACACGCAGTATTTGGCTTGTTCATGCCGTTTTGTGTGCTTTCACAACATTTCACCTATCGCAGTTTAATACTCGCAATAAAACAACACTATCTCGTTAGATGACGTCGTTTTTGGTAGTTTCACGACGCTACCTAGCTTAAACTAACCTAACCTAACCTAACCTTCGCACTTCTATCGTTAGAAAACGTTTTACTCACAACTTTACAATGTTTTCTACAAGATTACGACGGTTTCATGCGCTTTCACGTTAGATATCGTAGTTCCCGACTTGTAATGTTGAAAAACACTACATCTCACTAAGTGACATTGTTTAATGCCTTTTTACGACGGTTCATACCTTAACCTAACCTAACCTAACCTAACCTAACCTAACCCAACCCAACCCAACCTAACCTAACCTAACCTAACCTAAACTAACCTAACCCAACCTAACCTAACCTAACCCAACTCAACCCAACCTAACCTAATCTAACCTAACCTAACCTAACCTAACCAAACCTAACCTAGCCTAACCTAACCTAACCTAACCTAACCTAACCTAACCTAACGACAGTTGCAAGCGCTTTCACATTAGATATCGCAGTTCCCGACTTGTAATGGTGAAAAACACTGCATCTCACTAAGTGACATTGTTTAATGTGGTTTTACGACGGTTCATATCTTAACCTAACCTAACATTCGGACTTGTATCTAAAATGCTCTATTACACTGTTTTGTTCACAATTACGATATTTGCATAACCTCACAGTTTTTCACCGACTTATTGCATTACAGAACGCTGTATCTCGCTAAATGACATTGTTCTTTAAGGTTTCACGATGCTTGCATGCGCTTTAACGAGAATATCACAATATAGCAGTTTCGCACTTGTAACGGTAGAACACGCAGTATTTGGCTTGTTCATGCCGTTTTGTGTGCTTTCACAACATTTCACCTATCGCAGTTTAATACTCGCAATAAAACAACACTATCTCGTTAGATGACGTCGTTTTTGGTAGTTTCACGACGCTACCTAGCTTAAACTAACCTAACCTAACCTTCGCACTTCTATCGTTAGAAAACGTTTTACTCGAAACTTTACAATGTTTTCTACAAGATTACGACGGTTTCATGCGCTTTCACATTAGATATCGTAGTTCCCGACTTGTAATGTTGAAAAACACTACATCTCACTAAGTGACATTGTTTATTGCGGTTTTACGACGGTTCATACCTTAACCTAACGTAACCTAACCTAACCTAACCTAACCCAACCCAACCTAACCTAACCAAACCTAACCTAAACTAACCTAACCCAACCTAACCTAACCTAACCTAACCCAACTCAACCCAACCTAACCTAATCTAACCTAACCTAACCTAACCAAACCAAACCTAACCTAGCCTAACCTAGCCTACCCTAACCTAACCTAACCTAACCTAACCTAACCTAACCTAACCTAACCTAACGACAGTTGCAAGCGCTTTCACATTAGATATCGCAGTTCCCGACTTGTAATGGTGAAAAACACTGCATCTCACTAAGTGACATTGTTTAATGTGGTTTTACGACGGTTCATATCTTAACCTAACCTAACATTCGCACTTGTATCTAAAATGCTCTATTACACTGTTTTGTTCACAATTACGATATTTGCATAACCTCACAGTTTTTCACCGACTTATTGCAGTACAGAACGCTGTATCTCGCTAAATGACATTGTTCTTTAAGGTTTCACGATGCTTGCATGCGCTTTAACGAGAATATCACAATATAGCAGTTTCGCACTTGTAACGGTAGAACACGCAGTATTTGGCTTGTTCATGCCGTTTTGTGTGCTTTCACAACATTTCACCTATCGCAGTTTAATACTCGCAATAAAACAACACTATCTCGTTAGATGACGTCGTTTTTGGTAGTTTCACGACGCTACCTAGCTGAAACTAACCTAACCTAACCTAACCTTCGCACTTCTATCGTTAGAAAACGTTTTACTCGCAACTTTACAATGTTTTCTACAAGATTACGACGGTTTCATGCGCTTTCACATTAGATATCGCAGTTCCCGACTTGTAATGGTGAAAAACACAGCATCTCACTAAGTGACATTGTTTAATGTGGTTTTAGCGCGGTTCATATCTTAACCTAACCTAACCTAACCTAACCCAACCTAACCTTACCTAACCCAACCTAACCTAACCTAACCTAACCAAACCTTACCTAACATAACCTAACCTAAACTAACCTAACCAAACCTAACCAAACGTAACCTAACCTAACCTAACCTAACCTAACCTAACGACGTTTGCAAGCGCTTTCACATTAGATATCGCAGTTCCCGACTTGTAATGGTGAAAAACACTGCATCTCACTAAGTGACATTGTTTAATGCGGTTTTACGACGGTTCATATCTTAACCTAACCTAACATTCGTACTTGTATTGAAAAACGCTCTATTACACTGTTTCGTTCACAATTACGATATTTGCATAACCTCACAGTTTTTCACCAACTTATTGCAGTACAGAACGCTGTATCTCGATAAATGACTTTGTTCTTTAAGGTTTCACGATGCTTGCATGCGCTTTAACGAGAATATCACAATATAGCAGTTTCGCACTTGTAACGGTAGAACACGCAGTATTTGGCTTGTTCATGCCGTTTTGTGTGCTTTCACAACATTTCACCTATCGCAGTTTAATACTCGCAATAAAACAACACTATCTCGTTAGATGACGTCGTTTTTGGTAGTTTCACGACGCTACCTAGCTTAAACTAACCTAACCTAACCTAACCTTCGCACTTCTATCGTTAGAAAACGTTTTACTCACAACTTTACAATGTTTTCTACAAGATTACGACGGTTTCATGCGCTTTCACATTAGATATCGTAGTTCCCGACTTGTAATGTTGAAAAACACTACATCTCACTAAGTGACATTGTTTAATGCCTTTTTACGACGGTTCATACCTTAACCTAACCTAACCTAACCTAACCTAACCTAACCCAACCCAACCCAACCTAACCTAACCTAACCTAACCTAAACTAACCTAACCCAACCTAACCTAACCTAACCCAACTCAACCCAACCTAACCTAATCTAACCTAACCTAACCTAACCTAACCAAACCTAACCTAGCCTAACCTAACCTAACCTAACCTAACCTAACCTAACGACAGTTGCAAGCGCTTTCACATTAGATATCGCAGTTCCCGACTTGTAATGGTGAAAAACACTGCATCTCACTAAGTGACATTGTTTAATGTGGTTTTACGACGGTTCATATCTTAACCTAACCTAACATTCGGACTTGTATCTAAAATGCTCTATTACACTGTTTTGTTCACAATTACGATATTTGCATAACCTCACAGTTTTTCACCGACTTATTGCAGTACAGAACGCTGTATCTCGCTAAATGACATTGTTCTTTAAGGTTTCACGATGCTTGCATGCGCTTTAACGAGAATATCACAATATAGCAGTTTCGCACTTGTAACGGTAGAACACGCAGTATTTGGCTTGTTCATGCCGTTTTGTGTGCTTTCACAACATTTCACCTATCGCAGTTTAATACTCGCAATAAAACAACACTATCTCGTTAGATGACGTCGTTTTTGGTAGTTTCACGACGCTACCTAGCTTAAACTAACCTAACCTAACCTAACCTTCGCACTTCTATCGTTAGAAAACGTTTTACTCGCAACTTTACAATGTTTTCTACAAGATTACGACGGTTTCATGCGCTTTCACATTAGATATCGTAGTTCCCGACTTGTAATGTTGAAAAACACTACATCTCACTAAGTGACATTGTTTATTGCGGTTTTACGACGGTTCATACCTTAACCTAACGTAACCTAACCTAACCTAACCTAACCCAACCCAACCTAACCTAACCTAACCTAACCTAAACTAACCTAACCCAACCTAACCTAACCTAACCTAACCCAACTCAACCCAACCTAACCTAATCTAACCTAACCTAACCTAACCTAACCAAACCTAACCTAGCCTAACCTAGCCTAACCTAACCTAACCTAACCTAACCTAACGACAGTTGCAAGCGCTTTCACATTAGATATCGCAGTTCCCGACTTGTAATGGTGAAAAACACTGCATCTCACTAAGTGACATTGTTTAATGTGGTTTTACGACGGTTCATATCTTAACCTAACCTAACATTCGCACTTGTATCTAAAATGCTCTATTACACTGTTTTGTTCACAATTACGATATTTGCATAACCTCACAGTTTTTCACCGACTTATTGCAGTACAGAACGCTGTATCTCGCTAAATGACATTGTTCTTTAAGGTTTCACGATGCTTGCATGCGCTTTAACGAGAATATCACAATATAGCAGTTTCGCACTTGTAACGGTAGAACACGCAGTATTTGGCTTGTTCATGCCGTTTTGTGTGCTTTCACAACATTTCACCTATCGCAGTTTAATACTCGCAATAAAACAACACTATCTCGTTAGATGACGTCGTTTTTGGTAGTTTCACGACGCTACCTAGCTGAAACTAACCTAACCTAACCTAACCTTCGCACTTCTATCGTTAGAAAACGTTTTACTCGCAACTTTACAATGTTTTCTACAAGATTACGACGGTTTCATGCGCTTTCACATTAGATATCGCAGTTCCCGACTTGTAATGGTGAAAAACACAGCATCTCACTAAATGACATTGTTTAATGTGGTTTTAGCGCGGTTCATATCTTAACCTAACCTAACCTAACCTAACCCAACCTAACCTTACCTAACCCAACCTAACCTAACCTAACCTAACCAAACCTTACCTAACATAACCTAACCTAAACTAACCTAACCAAACCTAACCAAACGTAACCTAACCTAACCTAACCTAACCTAACGACGTTTGCAAGCGCTTTCACATTAGATATCGCAGTTCCCGACTTGTAATGGTGAAAAACACTGCATCTCACTAAGTGACATTGTTTAATGCGGTTTTACGACGGTTCATATCTTAACCTAACCTAACCTAACCTAACCTAACCTAACCCAACCCAACCCAACCTAACCTAACCTAACCTAACCTAAACTAACCTAACCCAACCTAACCTAACCTAACCCAACTCAACCCAACCTAACCTAATCTAACCTAACCTAACCTAACCTAACCAAACCTAACCTAGCCTAACCTAACCTAACCTAACCTAACCTAACCTAACCTAACGACAGTTGCAAGCGCTTTCACATTAGATATCGCAGTTCCCGACTTGTAATGGTGAAAAACACTGCATCTCACTAAGTGACATTGTTTAATGTGGTTTTACGACGGTTCATATCTTAACCTAACCTAACATTCGGACTTGTATCTAAAATGCTCTATTACACTGTTTTGTTCACAATTACGATATTTGCATAACCTCACAGTTTTTCACCGACTTATTGCAGTACAGAACGCTGTATCTCGCTAAATGACATTGTTCTTTAAGGTTTCACGATGCTTGCATGCGCTTTAACGAGAATATCACAATATAGCAGTTTCGCACTTGTAACGGTAGAACACGCAGTATTTGGCTTGTTCATGCCGTTTTGTGTGCTTTCACAACATTTCACCTATCGCAGTTTAATACTCGCAATAAAACAACACTATCTCGTTAGATGACGTCGTTTTTGGTAGTTTCACGACGCTACCTAGCTTAAACTAACCTAACCTAACCTAACCTTCGCACTTCTATCGTTAGAAAACGTTTTACTCGCAACTTTACAATGTTTTCTACAAGATTACGACGGTTTCATGCGCTTTCACATTAGATATCGTAGTTCCCGACTTGTAATGTTGAAAAACACTACATCTCACTAAGTGACATTGTTTATTGCGGTTTTACGACGGTTCATACCTTGACCTAACGTAACCTAACCTAACCTAACCTAACCCAACCCAACCTAACCTAACCTAACCTAACCTAAACTAACCTAACCCAACCTAACCTAACCTAACCTAACCCAACTCAACCCAACCTAACCTAATCTAACCTAACCTAACCTAACCTAACCTAACCAAACCTAACCTAGCCTAACCTAGCCTAACCTAACCTAACCTAACCTAACCTAACCTAACCTAACGACAGTTGCAAGCGCTTTCACATTAGATATCGCAGTTCCCGACTTGTAATGGTGAAAAACACTGCATCTCACTAAGTGACATTGTTTAATGTGGTTTTACGACGGTTCATATCTTAACCTAACCTAACATTCGCACTTGTATCTAAAATGCTCTATTACACTGTTTTGTTCACAATTACGATATTTGCATAACCTCACAGTTTTTCACCGACTTATTGCAGTACAGAACGCTGTATCTCGCTAAATGACATTGTTCTTTAAGGTTTCACGATGCTTGCATGCGCTTTAACGAGAATATCACAATATAGCAGTTTCGCACTTGTAACGGTAGAACACGCAGTATTTGGCTTGTTCATGCCGTTTTGTGTGCTTTCACAACATTTCACCTATCGCAGTTTAATACTCGCAATAAAACAACACTATCTCGTTAGATGACGTCGTTTTTGGTAGTTTCACGACGCTACCTAGCTTAAGCTAACCTAACCTAACCTAACCTTCGCACTTCTATCGTTAGAAAACGTTTTACTCGCAACTTTACAATGTTTTCTACAAGATTACGACGGTTTCATGCGCTTTCACATTAGATATCGTAGTTCCCGACTTGTAATGTTGAAAAACACTACATCTCACTAAGTGACATTGTTTAATGCGGTTTTAAGACGGTTGATATGTCAACCTAACCTAACATTCGCACTTGTATCTAAAGACGCTCAATTACACTGTTTCGTTCACAATTACGATATTTGCTTGACCTCACAGTTTCTCACCAACTTATTACAGTACAGAACGCTGTATCTCGCTAAATGACATCGTTCTTTAAGGTTTCACGATACTTGCATGCGCTTTAACGAGAATATCACAATAAAGCAGTTTCGCACTTGCAACGGCACAAGACACAGTATCTGGCTAGTTCATGCCATTTTGTGTGCTTTCACAATATTTCACCTATCGCAGTTTCGTACTCGCAATAAAACAACACTATCTCGTTAGATGGCATCGTTTTTGGTGGTTTCACGACGCTACGTAGCTCAAACTAACCTAACCTTCGCACTTCTATCGTTAGAAAACGTTTTATTCGCTACTTTACAACGTTTTCTACAAGATTACGACGGTTTCATGCGCTTTCACATTAGATATCGCAGTTCCCGACTTGTAATGGTGAAAAACACAGCATCTCACTAAGTGACATTGTTTAATGTGGTTTTAGCGCGGTTCATATCTTAACCTAACCTAACCTAACCCAACCTAACCTAACCTTACCTAACCCAACCTAACCTAACCTAACCTAACCAAACCTTACCTAACCTAACCTAACCTAACCTAACCAAACCTAACCAAACGTAACCTAACCTAACCTAACCTAACCTAACCTAACGACGTTTGCAAGCGCTTTCACATTAGATATCGCAGTTCCCGACTTGTAATGGTGAAAAACACTGCATCTCACTAAGTGACATTGTTTAATGCGGTTTTACGACGGTTCATATCTTAACCTAACCTAACATTCGTACTTGTATTGAAAAACGCTCTATTACACTGTTTCGTTCACAATTACGATATTTGCATAACCTCACAGTTTTTCACCAACTTATTGCAGTACAGAACGCTGTATCTCGCTAAATGACATTGTTCTTTAAGGTTTCACGATGCTTGCATGCGCTTTAACGAGAATATCACAATATAGCAGTTTCGCACTTGTAACGGTAGAACACGCAGTATTTGTCTTGTTCATGCCGTTTTGTGTGCTTTCACAACATTTCACCTATCGCAGTTTAATACTCGCAATAAAACAACACTATCTCGTTAGATGACGTCGTTTTTGGTAGTTTCACGACGCTACCTAGCTTAACCTAACCTAACCTTCGCACTTCTATCGTTAGAAAACGTTTTACTCGCAACTTCACGATGTTTTCTACAAGATTACGACGGTTTCATGCGCTTTCACATTAGATATCGTAGTTCCCGACTTGTAATGTTGAAAAACATTACATCTCACTAAGTGACATTGTTTAATGCGGTTTTACGACGGTTCATACATTAACCTAACGTAACCTAACCTAACCTAACCTAACCTAACCCAACCCAACCCAACTTAACCTAACCTAACCTAACCTAACCCAACCCAACCCAACCCAACCTAACCTAACCTAACCTAACCTAAACTAACCTAGCCCAACCTAACCTAACCTAACCTAACCTAACCCAACTCAACCCAACCTAACCTAATCTAACCTAACCTAACCTAACCTAACCAAACCTAACCTAACCTAACCTAACCTAACCTAACCTAACGACGGTTGCAAGCGCTTTCACATTAGATATCGCAGTTCCAGACTTGTAATGGTGAAAAACACTGCATCTCACTAAGTGACATTGTTTAATGTGGTTTTACGACGGTTCATATCTTAACCTAACCTAACATTCGCACTTGTATCTAAAAACGCTCTATTACACTGTTTTGTTCACAATTACGATATTTGCATAACCTCACAGTTTTTCACCAACGTATTGCAGTACAGAACGCTGTATCTCGCTAAATGACTTTGTTCTTTAAGGTTTCACGATGCTTGCATGCGCTTTAACGAGAATATCACAATATAGCAGTTTCGCACTTGTAACGGTAGAACACGCAGTATTTGGCTTGTTCATGCCGTTTTGTGTGGTTTCACAACATTTCACCTATCGCAGTTTAATACTCGCAATAAAACAACACTATCTCGTGTGATGACGTCGTTTTTGGTAGTTTCACGACGCTACCTAGCTTAAACTAACCTAACCTAACCTAACCTTCGCACTGCTATCGTTAGAAAACGTTTTACTCGCAACTTTACAATGTTTTCTACAAGATTACGACGGTTTCATGCGCTTTCACATTAGATATCGTAGTTCCCGACTTGTAATGTTGAAAAACACTACATCTCACTAAGTGACATTGTTTAATGCGGTTTTACGACGGTTGATATGTCAACCTAACCTAACATTCGCACTTGTATCTAAAGACGCTCAATTACACTGTTTCGTTCACAATTACGATATTTGCTTGACCTCACAGTTTCTCACCAACTTATTACAATACAGAACGCTGTATCTCGCTAAATGACATCGTTCTTTAAGGTTTCACGATACTTGCATGCGCTTTAACGAGAATATCACAATAAAGCAGTTTCGCACTTCTAACGGCACAAGACGCAGTATCTGGCTAGTTCATGCCATTTTGTGTGCTTTCACAATATTTCACCTATCGCAGTTTCGTACTCGCAATAAAACAACACTATCTCGTTAGATGGCATCGTTTTTGGTGGTTTCACGACGCTACGTAGCTCAACCTAACATAACCTTCGCACTTCTATCGTTAGAAAACGTTTTACTCGCTACTATACAATGCTCTCTACAACATTACGACGGTTTCATGCGCTTTCACATTAGATATCGCAGTTTCTGACTTGTAATGGTGAAAAACACTGCATCTCACTAAGTGAGATTGTTTATTGTGGTTTTACGACGGTTCATATCTTACCCTAACCTAACATTTGCACTTGTATCTCAAAACGCTCTATTACACTGTTTCGTTCACAATTACGATATTTGCATAACCTCACAGTTTTTCACCAACTTATTGCAGTAGAGAACGCTGTATTTCGCTAAATGACATTGTTCTTTAAGGTTTAACGATGCTTGCATGCGCTTTAACGAGAATATCACATTATAGCAGTTTCGCACTTGTAACGGTACAACACGCAGTATCTGGCTTGTTCATGCCGTTTTGTGTGCTTTCACAATATTTCACCTATCGCAGTTTCGTAGTCGCAATAACACAACACCATCTCGTTAGATGACGTCGTTTCTGGTGGTTTCACGACGCTACCTAGCTTAAACTCAACCTAACATAACCTTCGCACTTCTATCGTTAGAAAACGTTTTACTCGCTACTTTACAATGCTCTCTACAACATTACGACGGTTTCATGCGCTTTCACATTAGATATCGCAGTTTCTGACTTGTAATGGTGAAAAACACTGCATCTCACTAAGTGAGATTGTTTATTGTGGTTTTACGACGGTTCATATCTTAACCTAACCTAACATTCGCACTTGTATCTAAAAACGCTCTATTACACTGTTTTGTTCACCACTACGATATTTGCATAACCTCACAGTTTTTCACCAACTTATTGCAGTACAGAACGCTGTATCTCGCTAAATGACATTGTTCTTTAAGGTTTCACGATGCTTGCATGCGCTTTAACGAGAATATCACAACATAGCAGTTTCGCACTTGTAACGGTAGAACACGCAGTATTTGGCTTGTTCATGCCGTTTTGTGTGCTTTCACATTTCACCTATCGCAGTTTAATACTCGCAATAAAACAACACTATCTCGTTAGATGACGTCGTTTTTGATAGTTTCACGACGCTACCTAGCTTAAACTAACCTAACCTAACCTAACCCTCGCACTTCTATCGTTAGAAAACGTTTTACTCGCAACTTTACAATGTTTTCTACAAGATTACGACGGTTTCATGCGCTTTCACATCAGATATCGTAGTTCCCGACTTGTAATGTTGAAAAACACTACATCTCACTAAGTGACATTGTTTAATGCGGTTTTACGACGGTTCATACCTTAACCTAACGTAACCTAACCTAACCTAACCTAACCTCACCTAACCTAACCTAACCTAACCCAACCCAACCCAACCTAACCTAACCTAACCTAACCTAACCTAACCCAACCCAACCCAACCTAACCTAACCTAACCTAACCTAAACTAACCTAACCCAACCTAACCTAACCTAACCTAACCTAACCCAACTCAACCCAACCTAACCTAATCTAACCTAACCTAACCTAAGCTAACCAAACCTAACCTAACCTAACCTAACCTAACCTAACCTAACGACGGTTGCAAGCGCTTTCACATTAGATATCGCAGTTCCCGACTTGTAATGGTGAAAAACACTGCATCTCACTAAGTGACATTGTTTAATGTGGTTTTACGACGGTTCATATCTTAACCTAACCTAACATTCGCACTTGTATCTAAAAACGCTCTATTACACTGTTTTGTTCACAATTACGATATTTGCATAACCTCACAGTTTTTCACCAACTTATTGCAGTACAGAACGCTGTATCTTGCTAAATGACTTTGTTCTTTAAGGTTTCACGATGCTTGCATGCGCTTTAACGAGAATATCACAATATAGCAGTTTCGCACTTGTAACGGTAGAACACGCAGTATTTGGCTTGTTCATGCCGTTTTGTGTGCTTTCAGAACATTTCACCAATCGCAGTTTAATACTCGCAATAAAACAACACTATCTCGTTAGATGACGTCGTTTTTGGTAGTTTCACGACGCTACCTAGCTTAAACTAACCTAACCTAACCTAACCTTCGCACTTCTATCGTTAGAAAACGTTTTACTCGCAACTTTACAATGTTTTCTACAAGATTACGACGGTTTCATGCGCTTTCACATTAGATATCGTAGTTCCCGACTTGTAATGTTGAAAAACACTACATCTCACTAAGTGACATTGTTTAATGCGGTTTTACGACGGTTCATACCTTAACCTAACGTAACCTAACCTAACCTAACGTAACCTAACCCAACCCAACCCAACCTAACCTAACCTAACCTAACCTAAGCTAACCTAACCCAACCTAACCTAACCTAACCTAACCCAACTCAACCCAACCTAACCTAATCTAACCTAACCTAACCTAACCTAACCAAACCTAACCTAACCTAACCTAACCTAACCTAACCTAACCTAACCTAACCTAACGACGGTTGCAAGCGCTTTCACATTAGATATCGCAGTTCCGGACTTGTAATGGTGAAAAACGCTGCATTTCACAAAGTGACATTGTTTAAGGCGGTTTTACGACGGTTCATATCTTAACCTAACCTAACATTCGCACTTGTATCTAAAAACGCTCTATTACACTGTTTTGTTCACAATTACGATATTTGCATAACCTCACAGTTTTTCACCAACGTATTGCAGTACAGAACGCTGTATCTCGCTAAATGACTTTGTTCTTTAAGGTTTCACGATGCTTGCATGCGCTTTAACGAGAATATCACAATATAGCAGTTTCGCACTTGTAACGGTAGAACACGCAGTATTTGGCTTGTTCATGCCGTTTTGTGTGGTTTCACAACATTTCACCTATCGCAGTTTAATACTCGCAATAAAACAACACTATCTCGTGTGATGACGTCGTTTTTGGTAGTTTCACGACGCTACCTAGCTTAAACTAACCTAACCTAACCTAACCTTCGCACTGCTATCGTTAGAAAACGTTTTACTCGCAACTTTACAATGTTTTCTACAAGATTACGACGGTTTCATGCGCTTTCACATTAGATATCGTAGTTCCCGACTTGTAATGTTGAAAAACACTACATCTCACTAAGTGACATTGTTTAATGCGGTTTTACGACGGTTGATATGTCAACCTAACCTAACATTCGCACTTGTATCTAAAGACGCTCAATTACACTGTTTCGTTCACAATTACGATATTTGCTTGACCTCACAGTTTCTCACCAACTTATTACAATACAGAACGCTGTATCTCGCTAAATGACATCGTTCTTTAAGGTTTCACGATACTTGCATGCGCTTTAACGAGAATATCACAATAAAGCAGTTTCGCACTTCTAACGGCACAAGACGCAGTATCTGGCTAGTTCATGCCATTTTGTGTGCTTTCACAATATTTCACCTATCGCAGTTTCGTACTCGCAATAAAACAACACTATCTCGTTAGATGGCATCGTTTTTGGTGGTTTCACGACGCTACGTAGCTCAACCTAACATAACCTTCGCACTTCTATCGTTAGAAAACGTTTTACTCGCTACTATACAATGCTCTCTACAACATTACGACGGTTTCATGCGCTTTCACATTAGATATCGCAGTTTCTGACTTGTAATGGTGAAAAACACTGCATCTCACTAAGTGAGATTGTTTATTGTGGTTTTACGACGGTTCATATCTTACCCTAACCTAACATTTGCACTTGTATCTCAAAACGCTCTATTACACTGTTTCGTTCACAATTACGATATTTGCATAACCTCACAGTTTTTCACCAACTTATTGCAGTAGAGAACGCTGTATTTCGCTAAATGACATTGTTCTTTAAGGTTTAACGATGCTTGCATGCGCTTTAACGAGAATATCACATTATAGCAGTTTCGCACTTGTAACGGTACAACACGCAGTATCTGGCTTGTTCATGCCGTTTTGTGTGCTTTCACAATATTTCACCTATCGCAGTTTCGTAGTCGCAATAACACAACACCATCTCGTTAGATGACGTCGTTTCTGGTGGTTTCACGACGCTACCTAGCTTAAACTCAACCTAACATAACCTTCGCACTTCTATCGTTAGAAAACGTTTTACTCGCTACTTTACAATGCTCTCTACAACATTACGACGGTTTCATGCGCTTTCACATTAGATATCGCAGTTTCTGACTTGTAATGGTGAAAAACACTGCATCTCACTAAGTGAGATTGTTTATTGTGGTTTTACGACGGTTCATATCTTAACCTAACCTAACATTCGCACTTGTATCTAAAAACGCTCTATTACACTGTTTTGTTCACCACTACGATATTTGCATAACCTCACAGTTTTTCACCAACTTATTGCAGTACAGAACGCTGTATCTCGCTAAATGACATTGTTCTTTAAGGTTTCACGATGCTTGCATGCGCTTTAACGAGAATATCACAACATAGCAGTTTCGCACTTGTAACGGTAGAACACGCAGTATTTGGCTTGTTCATGCCGTTTTGTGTGCTTTCACATTTCACCTATCGCAGTTTAATACTCGCAATAAAACAACACTATCTCGTTAGATGACGTCGTTTTTGATAGTTTCACGACGCTACCTAGCTTAAACTAACCTAACCTAACCTAACCCTCGCACTTCTATCGTTAGAAAACGTTTTACTCGCAACTTTACAATGTTTTCTACAAGATTACGACGGTTTCATGCGCTTTCACATCAGATATCGTAGTTCCCGACTTGTAATGTTGAAAAACACTACATCTCACTAAGTGACATTGTTTAATGCGGTTTTACGACGGTTCATACCTTAACCTAACGTAACCTAACCTAACCTAACCTAACCTCACCTAACCTAACCTAACCTAACCCAACCCAACCCAACCTAACCTAACCTAACCTAACCTAACCTAACCCAACCCAACCCAACCTAACCTAACCTAACCTAACCTAAACTAACCTAACCCAACCTAACCTAACCTAACCTAACCTAACCCAACTCAACCCAACCTAACCTAATCTAACCTAACCTAACCTAAGCTAACCAAACCTAACCTAACCTAACCTAACCTAACCTAACCTAACGACGGTTGCAAGCGCTTTCACATTAGATATCGCAGTTCCCGACTTGTAATGGTGAAAAACACTGCATCTCACTAAGTGACATTGTTTAATGTGGTTTTACGACGGTTCATATCTTAACCTAACCTAACATTCGCACTTGTATCTAAAAACGCTCTATTACACTGTTTTGTTCACAATTACGATATTTGCATAACCTCACAGTTTTTCACCAACTTATTGCAGTACAGAACGCTGTATCTTGCTAAATGACTTTGTTCTTTAAGGTTTCACGATGCTTGCATGCGCTTTAACGAGAATATCACAATATAGCAGTTTCGCACTTGTAACGGTAGAACACGCAGTATTTGGCTTGTTCATGCCGTTTTGTGTGCTTTCAGAACATTTCACCAATCGCAGTTTAATACTCGCAATAAAACAACACTATCTCGTTAGATGACGTCGTTTTTGGTAGTTTCACGACGCTACCTAGCTTAAACTAACCTAACCTAACCTAACCTTCGCACTTCTATCGTTAGAAAACGTTTTACTCGCAACTTTACAATGTTTTCTACAAGATTACGACGGTTTCATGCGCTTTCACATTAGATATCGTAGTTCCCGACTTGTAATGTTGAAAAACACTACATCTCACTAAGTGACATTGTTTAATGCGGTTTTACGACGGTTCATACCTTAACCTAACGTAACCTAACCTAACCTAACGTAACCTAACCCAACCCAACCCAACCTAACCTAACCTAACCTAACCTAAGCTAACCTAACCCAACCTAACCTAACCTAACCTAACCCAACTCAACCCAACCTAACCTAATCTAACCTAACCTAACCTAACCTAACCAAACCTAACCTAACCTAACCTAACCTAACCTAACCTAACCTAACCTAACCTAACCTAACGACGGTTGCAAGCGCTTTCACATTAGATATCGCAGTTCCGGACTTGTAATGGTGAAAAACGCTGCATTTCACAAAGTGACATTGTTTAAGGCGGTTTTACGACGGTTCATATCTTAACCTAACCTAACATTCGCACTTGTATCTAAAAACGCTCTATTACACTGTTTCGTTCACAATTACGATATTTGCATAACCTCACAGTTTTTCACCAACTTATTGCAGTACAGAACGCTGTATCTCGCTAAATGACATTGTTCTTTGAGGTTTCACGATGCTTGCTGCGCTTTAACGAGAATATCACATTATAGCAGTTTCGCACTTGCAACGCTACAACACGCAGTATCTAGCTTGATCATGCCGTTTTGTGTGCTTTCACAATATTTCACCTATCGCAGTTTAATATTCGCAATAAAACAACACTATCTCGTTAGATGACGTCGTTTTTGGTAGTTTCACGACGCTACCTAGCTTAAACTAACCTAACCTAACCTAACCTTCGCACTTCTATCGTTATAAAACGTTTTACTCGCAACTTTACAATGTTTTCTACAAGATTACGACGGTTTCATGCGCTTTCACATTAGATAACGTAGTTTCCGACTTGTAATGTTGAAAAACACTACATCTCACTAAGTGACATTGTTTAATGCGGTTTTACGACGGTTGATATCTCAACCTAACCTAACATTCGCACTTGTATCTAAATACGCTCAATTACACTGTTTCGTTCACAATTACGATATTTGCTTGACCTCACAGTTTCTCACCAACTTATTACAGTACAGAACGCTGTATCTCGCTAAATGACATCGTTCTTTAAGGTTTCACGATACTTGCATGCGCTTTAACGAGAATATCACAATAAAGCAGTTTCGCACTTGTAACGGCACAAGACGCAGTATCTGGCTAGTTCATGCCATTTTGTGTGCTTTCCCAATATTTCACTTAGCGCAGTTTTGTACTCGCAATAAAACATCACTATCTCGTTAGATGACATCGTTTTTGGTGGTTTCACGACGCTACCTAGCTCAAACTAACCTAACCTTCGCACTTCTATCGTTAGAAAACGTTTTATTCGCTACTTTACAATGTTTTCTACAAGATTACGACGGTTTCATGCGCTTTCACATTAGATATCGCAGTTCCCGACTTGTAATGGTGAAAAACACAGCATCTCACTAAGTGACATTGTTTAATGCGGATTTAGCGCGGTTCATATCTTAACCTAACCTAACCTAACCTAACCTTACCTAAACCAACCTAACCTAACCTAACCTAACCAAACCTTCCCTAACATACCCTAACCTAACCTAACCTAACCTAACCAAACCTAACCTAACCTAACCTAACGTAACCTAACCTAACCTAACCTAACATAACCTAACGACGTTTGCAAGCACTGTCACATTAGATATCGCAGTTCCCGACTTGTAATGGTGAAAAACACTGCATCTCACTAAGTGACAATGTTTAATGTGGTTTTACGACGGTTCATATCTTAACCTAACCTAACATTCGCACTTGTATCTAAAAACGCTCTTTACACTGTTTTGTTCACAATTACGATATTTGCATAACCTCACAGTTTTTCACCAACTTATTGCAGTACAGAACGCTGTATCTCGCTAAATGACTTTGTTCTTTAAGGTTTCACGATGCTTGCATGCGCTTTAACGAGAATATCACAATATAGCAGTTTCGCACTTGTAACGGTAGAACGCGCAGTATTTGGCTTGTTCATGCCGTTTTGTGTGCTTTCACAACATTTCACCTATCGCAGTTTAATACTCGCAATAAAACAACACTATCTCGTTAGATGACGTCGTTTTTGGTAGTTTCACGACGCTACCTAGCTTAAACTAACCTAACCTAACCTAACCTTCGCACTTCTATCGTTAGAAAACGTTTTACTCGCAACTTTACAATGTTTTCTACAAGATTACGACGGTTTCATGCGCTTTCACATAAGATATCGTAGTTCCCGACTTGTAATGTTGAAAAACACTACATCTCACTAAGTGACATTGTTTAATGCGGTTTTACGACGGTTCATACCTTAACCTAACCTAACCTAACCTAACCTAACCCAACCCAACCCAACCTAACCTAACCTAACCTAACCTAAACTAACCTAACCCAACCTAACCTAACCTAACCCTACTCAACCCAACCTAACCTAATCTAACCTAACCTAACCTAACCTAACCTAACCAAACCTAACCTAGCCTAACCTAACCTAACCTAACCTAACCTAACCTAACCTAACGACAGTTGCAAGCGCTTTCACATTAGATATCGCAGTTCCCGACTTGTAATGGTGAAAAACACTGCATCTCACTAAGTGACATTGTTTAATGTGGTTTTACGACGGTTCATATCTTAACCTAACCTAACATTCGGACTTGTATCTAAAATGCTCTATTACACTGTTTTGTTCACAATTACGATATTTGCATAACCTCACAGTTTTTCACCGACTTATTGCAGTACAGAACGCTGTATCTCGCTAAATGACATTGTTCTTTAAGGTTTCACGATGCTTGCATGCGCTTTAACGAGAATATCACAATATAGCAGTTTCGCACTTGTAACGGTAGAACACGCAGTATTTGGCTTGTTCATGCCGTTTTGTGTGCTTTCACAACATTTCACCTATCGCAGTTTAATACTCGCAATAAAACAACACTATCTCGTTAGATGACGTCGTTTTTGGTAGTTTCACGACGCTACCTAGCTTAAACTAACCTAACCTAACCTAACCTTCGCACTTCTATCGTTAGAAAACGTTTTACTCGCAAGTTTACAATGTTTTCTACAAGATTACGACGGTTTCATGCGCTTTCACATTAGATATCGTAGTTCCCGACTTGTAATGTTGAAAAACACTACATCTCACTAAGTGACATTGTTTAATGCGGTTTTACGACGGTTCATACCTTAACCTAACGTAACCCAACCTAACCTAACCCAACCCAACCTAATCTAACCTAACCTAACCTAAACTAACCTAACCCCACCTAACCTAACCTAACCTAACCCAACTCAACCCAACCTAACCTAATCTAACCTAACCTAACCTAACCTAACCTAACCTAACCAAACCTAACCTAGCCTAACCTAACCTAACCTAACCTAACCTAACCTAACCTAACCTAACGACAGTTGCAAGCGCTTTCACATTAGATATCGCAGTTCCCGACTTGTAATGGTGAAAAACACTGCATCTCACTAAGTGACATTGTTTAATGTGGTTTTTCGACGGTTCATATCTTAACCTAACCTAACATTCGCACTTGTATCTAAAATGCTCTATTATACTGTTTTGTTCACAATTACGATATTTGCATAACCTCACAGTTTTTCAGCGACTTATTGCAGTACAGAACGCTGTATCTCGCTAAATGACATTGTTCTTTAAGGTTTCAGGATGCTTGCATGCGCTTTAACGAGAATATCACAATATAGCAGTTTCGCACTTGTAACGGCACAAGACACAGTATCTGGCTAGTTCATGCCATTTTGTGTGCTTTCACAATATTTCACCTATCGCAGTTTCGTACTCGCAATAAAACAACACTATCTCGTTAGATGGCATCGTTTTTGGTGGTTTCACGACGCTACGTAGCTCAAACTAACCTAACCTTCGCACTTCTATCGTTAGAAAACGTTTTATTCGCTACTTTACAACGTTTTCTACAAGATTACGACGGTTTCATGCGCTTTCACATTAGATATCGCAGTTCCCGACTTGTAATGGTGAAAAACACAGCATCTCACTAAGTGACATTGTTTAATGTGGTTTTAGCGCGGTTCATATCTTAACCTAACCTAACCTAACCTAACCCAACCTAACCTAACCTTACCTAACCCAACCTAACCTAACCTAACCAAACCTTACCTAACATAACCTAACCTAAACTAACCTAACCAAACCTAACCAAACGTAACCTAACCTAACCTAACCTAACCTAACCTAACGACGTTTGCAAGCGCTTTCACATTAGATATCGCAGTTCCCGACTTGTAATGGTGAAAAACACTGCATCTCACTAAGTGACATTGTTTAATGCGGTTTTACGACGGTTCATATCTTAACCTAACCTAACATTCGTACTTGTATTGAAAAACGCTCTATTACACTGTTTCGTTCACAATTACGATATTTGCATAACCTCACAGTTTTTCACCAACTTATTGCAGTACAGAACGCTGTATCTCGATAAATGACTTTGTTCTTTAAGGTTTCACGATGCTTGCATGCGCTTTAACGAGAATATCACAATATAGCAGTTTCGCACTTGTAACGGTAGAACACGCAGTATTTGGCTTGTTCATGCCGTTTTGTGTGCTTTCACAACATTTCACCTATCGCAGTTTAATACTCGCAATAAAACAACAATATCTCGTTAGATGACGTCGTTTTTGGTAGTTTCACGACGCTACCTAGCTTAAACTAACCTAACCTAACCTAACCTTCGCACTTCTATCGTTAGAATACGTTTTACTCGCAACTTTACAATGTTTTCTACAAGATTACGACGGTTTCATGCGCTTTCACATTAGATATCGTAGTTCCCGACTTGTAATGTTGAAAAACACTACATCTCACTAAGTGACATTGTTTAATGCCTTTTTACGACGGTTCATACCTTAACCTAACCTAACCTAACCTAACCTAACCTAACCCAACCCAACCCAACCTAACCTAACCTAACCTAACCTAAACTAACCTAACCCAACCTAACCTAACCTAACCCAACTCAACCCAACCTAACCTAATCTAACCTAACCTAACCTAACCTAACCTAACCAAACCTAACCTAGCCTAACCTAACCTAACCTAACCTAACCTAACGACAGTTGCAAGCGCTTTCACATTAGATATCGCAGTTCCCGACTTGTAATGGTGAAAAACACTGCATCTCATTAAGTGACATTGTTTAATGTGGTTTTACGACGGTTCATATCTTAACCTAACCTAACATTCGGACTTGTATCTAAAATGCTCTATTACACTGTTTTGTTCACAATTACGATATTTGCATAACCTCACAGTTTTTCACCGACTTATTGCAGTACAGAACGCTGTATCTCGCTAAATGACATTGTTCTTTAAGGTTTCACGATGCTTGCATGCGCTTTAACGAGAATATCACAATATAGCAGTTTCGCACTTGTAACGGTAGAACACGCAGTATTTGGCTTGTTCATGCCGTTTTGTGTGCTTTCACAAAATTTCACCTATCGCAGTTTAATACTCGCAATAAAACAACACTATCTCGTTAGATGATGTCGTTTTTGGTAGTTTCACGACGCTACCTAGCTTAAACTAACCTAACCTAACCTAACCTTCGCACTTCTATCGTTAGAAAACGTTTTACTCGCAACTTTACAATGTTTTCTACAAGATTACGACGGTTTCATGCGCTTTCACATCAGATATCGTAGTTCCCGACTTGTAATGTTGAAAAACACTACATCTCACTAAGTGACATTGTTTATTGCGGTTTTACGACGGTTCATACCTTAACCTAACGTAACCTAACCTAACCTAACCTAACCCAACCCAACCTAACCTAACCTAACCTAACCTAAACTAACCTAACCCAACCTAACCTAACCTAACCTAACCCAACTCAACCCAACCTAACCTAATCTAACCTAACCTAACCTAACCTAACCTAACCAAACCTAACCTAGCCTAACCTAGCCTAACCTAACCTAACCTAACCTAACCTAACCTAACCTAACGACAGTTGCAAGCGCTTTCACATTAGATATCGCAGTTCCCGACTTGTAATGGTGAAAAACACTGCATCTCACTAAGTGACATTGTTTAATGTGGTTTTACGACGGTTCATATCTTAACCTAACCTAACATTCGCACTTGTATCTAAAATGCTCTATTACACTGTTTTGTTCACAATTACGATATTTGCATAACCTCACAGTTTTTCACCGACTTATTGCAGTACAGAACGCTGTATCTCGCTAAATGACATTGTTCTTTAAGGTTTCACGATGCTTGCATGCGCTTTAACGAGAATATCACAATATAGCAGTTTCGCACTTGTAACGGTAGAACACGCAGTATTTGGCTTGTTCATGCCGTTTTGTGTGCTTTCACAACATTTCACCTATCGCAGTTTAATACTCGCAATAAAACAACACTATCTCGTTAGATGGCATCGTTTTTGGTGGTTTCACGACGCTACGTAGCTCAAACTAACCTAACCTTCGCACTTCTATCGTTAGAAAACGTTTTATTCGCTACTTTACAACGTTTTCTACAAGATTACGACGGTTTCATGCGCTTTCACATTAGATATCGCAGTTCCCGACTTGTAATGGTGAAAAACACAGCATCTCACTAAGTGACATTGTTTAATGTGGTTTTAGCGCGGTTCATATCTTAACCTAACCTAACCTAACCTAACCCAACCTAACCTAACCTTACCTAACCCAACCTAACCTAACCTAACCAAACCTTACCTAACATAACCTAACCTAAACTAACCTAACCAAACCTAACCAAACGTAACCTAACCTAACCTAACCTAACGACGTTTGCAAGCGCTTTCACATTAGATATCGCAGTTCCCGACTTGTAATGGTGAAAAACACTGCATCTCACTAAGTGACATTGTTTAATGCGGTTTTACGACGGTTCATATCTTAACCTAACCTAACATTCGTACTTGTATTGAAAAACGCTCTATTACACTGTTTCGTTCACAATTACGATATTTGCATAACCTCACAGTTTTTCACCAACTTATTGCAGTACAGAACGCTGTATCTCGATAAATGACTTTGTTCTTTAAGGTTTCACGATGCTTGCATGCGCTTTAACGAGAATATCACAATATAGCAGTTTCGCACTTGTAACGGTAGAACACGCAGTATTTGGCTTGTTCATGCCGTTTTGTGTGCTTTCACAACATTTCACCTATCGCAGTTTAATACTCGCAATAAAACAACAATATCTCGTTAGATGACGTCGTTTTTGGTAGTTTCACGACGCTACCTAGCTTAAACTAACCTAACCTAACCTAACCTTCGCACTTCTATCGTTAGAAAACGTTTTACTCGCAACTTTACAATGTTTTCTACAAGATTACGACGGTTTCATGCGCTTTCACATTAGATATCGTAGTTCCCGACTTGTAATGTTGAAAAACACTACATCTCACTAAGTGACATTGTTTAATGCCTTTTTACGACGGTTCATACCTTAACCTAACCTAACCTAACCTAACCTAACCTAACCCAACCCAACCCAACCTAACCTAACCTAACCTAACCTAAACTAACCTAACCCAACCTAACCTAACCTAACCCAACTCAACCCAACCTAACCTAATCTAACCTAACCTAACCTAACCTAACCTAACCAAACCTAACCTAGCCTAACCTAACCTAACCTAACCTAACCTAACGACAGTTGCAAGCGCTTTCACATTAGATATCGCAGTTCCCGACTTGTAATGGTGAAAAACACTGCATCTCATTAAGTGACATTGTTTAATGTGGTTTTACGACGGTTCATATCTTAACCTAACCTAACATTCGGACTTGTATCTAAAATGCTCTATTACACTGTTTTGTTCACAATTACGATATTTGCATAACCTCACAGTTTTTCACCGACTTATTGCAGTACAGAACGCTGTATCTCGCTAAATGACATTGTTCTTTAAGGTTTCACGATGCTTGCATGCGCTTTAACGAGAATATCACAATATAGCAGTTTCGCACTTGTAACGGTAGAACACGCAGTATTTGGCTTGTTCATGCCGTTTTGTGTGCTTTCACAAAATTTCACCTATCGCAGTTTAATACTCGCAATAAAACAACACTATCTCGTTAGATGACGTCGTTTTTGGTAGTTTCACGACGCTACCTAGCTTAAACTAACCTAACCTAACCTAACCTTCGCACTTCTATCGTTAGAAAACGTTTTACTCGCAACTTTACAATGTTTTCTACAAGATTACGACGGTTTCATGCGCTTTCACATCAGATATCGTAGTTCCCGACTTGTAATGTTGAAAAACACTACATCTCACTAAGTGACATTGTTTATTGCGGTTTTACGACGGTTCATACCTTAACCTAACGTAACCTAACCTAACCTAACCTAACCCAACCCAACCTAACCTAACCTAACCTAACCTAAACTAACCTAACCCAACCTAACCTAACCTAACCTAACCCAACTCAACCCAACCTAATCTAACCTAACCTAACCTAACCTAACCTAACCTAACCAAACCTAACCTAGCCTAACCTAGCCTAACCTAACCTAACCTAACCTAACCTAACCTAACCTAACGACAGTTGCAAGCGCTTTCACATTAGATATCGCAGTTCCCGACTTGTAATGGTGAAAAACACTGCATCTCACTAAGTGACATTGTTTAATGTGGTTTTACGACGGTTCATATCTTAACCTAACCTAACATTCGCACTTGTATCTAAAATGCTCTATTACACGGTTTTGTTCACAATTACGATATTTGCATAACCTCACAGTTTTTCACCGACTTATTGCAGTACAGAACGCTGTATCTCGCTAAATGACATTGTTCTTTAAGGTTTCACGATGCTTGCATGCGCTTTAACGAGAATATCACAATATAGCAGTTTCGCACTTGTAACGGTAGAACACGCAGTATTTGGCTTGTTCATGCCGTTTTGTGTGCTTTCACAACATTTCACCTATCGCAGTTTAATACTCGCAATAAAACAACACTATCTCGTTAGATGGCATCGTTTTTGGTGGTTTCACGACGCTACGTAGCTCAAACTAACCTAACCTTCGCACTTCTATCGTTAGAAAACGTTTTATTCGCTACTTTACAACGTTTTCTACAAGATTACGACGGTTTCATGCGCTTTCACATTAGATATCGCAGTTCCCGACTTGTAATGGTGAAAAACACAGCATCTCACTAAGTGACATTGTTTAATGTGGTTTTAGCGCGGTTCATATCTTAACCTAACCTAACCTAACCTAACCCAACCTAACTTAACCTTACCTAACCCAACCTAACCTAACCTAACCTAACCAAACCTTACCTAACATAACCTAACCTAACCTAACCAAACCTAACCAAACGTAACCTAACCTAACCTAACCTAACCTAACGACGTTTGCAAGCGCTTTCACATTAGATATCGCAGTTCCCGACTTGTAATGGTGAAAAACACTGCATCTCACTAAGTGACATTGTTTAATGCGGTTTTACGACGGTTCATATCTTAACCTAACCTAACATTCATACTTGTATTGAAAAACGCTCTAGTACACTGTTTCGTTCACAATTACGATATTTGCATAACCTCACAGTTTTTCACCAACTTATTGCAGTACAGAACGCTGTATCTCGCTAAATGACATTGTTCTTTAAGGTTTCACGATGCTTGCATGCGCTTTAACGAGAATATCACAATATAGCAGTTTCGCACTTGTAACGGTAGAACACGCAGTATTTGTCTTGTTCATGCCGTTTTGTGTGCTTTCACAACATTTCACCTATCGCAGTTTAATACTCGCAATAAAACAACACTATCTCGTTAGATGACGTCGTTTTTGGTAGTTTCACGACGCTACCTAGCTTAAACTAACCTACCCTAACCTAACCTTCGCACTGCTATCGTTAGAAAACGTTTTACTCGCAACTTTACAATGTTTTCTACAAGATTACGACGGTTTCATGCGCTTTCACATTAGATATCGTAGTTCCCGACTTGTAATGTTGAAAAACACTACATCTCACTAAGTGACATTGTTTAATGCGGTTTTACGACGGTTGATATGTCAACCTAACCTAACATTCGCACTTGTATCTAAAGACGCTCAATTACACTGTTTCGTTCACAATTACGATATTTGCTTGACCTCACAGTTTCTCACCAACTTATTGCAGTACAGAACGCTGTATCTCGCTAAATGACTTTGTTCTTTAAGGTTTCACGATGCTTGCATGCGCTTTAACGAGAATATCACAATATAGTAGTTTCGCACTTGTAACGGTAGAACACGCAGTATTTGGCTTGTTCATGCCGTTTTGTGTGCTTTCACAACATTTCACCTATCGCAGTTTAATACTCGCAATAAAACAACACTATCTCGTTAAATGACGTCGTTTTTGGTAGTTTCACGACGCTACCTAGCTTAAACTAACCTAACCTAACCTAACCTTCGCACTTCTATCGTTAGAAAACGTTTTACTCGCAACTTTACAATGTTTTCTACAAGATTACGACGGTTTCATGCGCTTTCACATTAGATATCGTAGTTCCCGACTTGTAATGTTGAAAAACACTACATCTCACTAAGTGACATTGTTTAATGCGGTTTTACGACGGTTCATACCTTAACCTAACCTAACCTAACCTAACCTAACCTAACCCAACCCAACCCAACCTAACCTAACCTAACCTAAACTAACCTAACCCAACCTAACCTAACCTAACCCAACTCAACCCAACCTAACCTAATCTAACCTAACCTAACCTAACCTAACCTAACCAAACCTAACCTAGCCTAGCCTAACCTAACCTAACCTAACCTAACCTAACCTAACGACAGTTGCAAGCGCTTTCACATTAGATATCGCAGTTCCCGACTTGTAATGGTGAAAAACACTGCATCTCACTAAGTGACATTGTTTAATGTGGTTTTACGACGGTTCATATCTTAACCTAACCTAACATTCGGACTTGTATCTAAAATGCTCTATTACACTGTTTTGTTCACAATTACGATATTTGCATAACCTCACAGTTTTTCACCGACTTATTGCAGTACAGAACGCTGTATCTCGCTAAATGACATTGTTCTTTAAGGTTTCACGATGCTTGCATGCGCTTTAACGAGAATATCACAATATAGCAGTTTCGCACTTGTAACGGTAGAACACGCAGTATTTGGCTTGTTCATGCCGTTTTGTGTGCTTTCACAACATTTCACCTATCGCAGTTTAATACTCGCAATAAAACAACACTATCTCGTTAGATGACGTCGTTTTTGGTAGTTTCACGACGCTACCTAGCTTAAGCTAACCTAACCTAACCTAACCTTCGCACTTCAATCGTTAGAAAACGTTTTACTCGCAACTTTACAATGTTTTCTACAAGATTACGACGGTTTCATGCGCTTTCACATTAGATATCGTAGTTCCCGACTTGTAATGTTGAAAAACACTACATCTCACTAAGTGACATTGTTTAATGCGGTTTTACGACGGTTCATACCTTAACCTAACGTAACCTAACCTAACCTAACCCAACCCAACCTAACCTAACCTAACCTAACCTAAACTAACCTAACCCCACCTAACCTAACCTAACCTAACCCAACTCAACCCAACCTAACCTAATCTAACCTAACCTAACCTAACCTAACCTAACCAAACCTAACCTAGCCTAACCTAACCTAACCTAACCTAACCTAACCTAACCTAACGACAGTTGCAAGCGCTTTCCCATTAGATATCGCAGTTCCCGACTTGTAATGGTGAAAAACACTGCATCTCACTAAGTGACATTGTTTAATGTGGTTTTTCGACGGTTCATATCTTAACCTAACCTAACATTCGCACTTGTATCTAAAATGCTCTATTACACTGTTTTGTTCACAATTACGATATTTGCATAACCTCACAGTTTTTCACCGACCTATTGCAGTACAGAACGCTGTATCTCGCTAAATGACATTGTTCTTTAAGGTTTCACGATGCTTGCATGCGCTTTAACGAGAATATCACAATATAGCAGTTTCGCACTTGTAACGGCACAAGACACAGTATCTGGCTAGTTCATGCCATTTTGTGTGCTTTCACAATATTTCACCTATCGCAGTTTCGTACTCGCAATAAAACAACACTATCTCGTTAGATGGCATCGTTTTTGGTGGTTTCACGACGCTACGTAGCTCAAACTAACCTAACCTTCGCACTTCTATCGTTAGAAAACGTTTTATTCGCTACTTTACAACGTTTTCTACAAGATTACGACGGTTTCATGCGCTTTCACATTAGATATCGCAGTTCCCGACTTGTAATGGTGGAAAACACAGCATCTCACTAAGTGACATTGTTTAATGTGGTTTTAGCGCGGTTCATATCTTAACCTAACCTAACCTAACCTAACCCAACCTAACCTAACCTTACCTAACCCAACCTAACCTAACCTAACCAAACCTTACCTAACATAACCTAACCTTAACTAACCTAACCAAACCTAACCAAACGTAACCTAACCTAACCTAACCTAACCTAACGACGTTTGCAAGCGCTTTCACATTAGATATCGCAGTTCCCGACTTGTAATGGTGAAAAACACTGCATCTCACTAAGTGACATTGTTTAATGCGGTTTTACGACGGTTCATATCTTAACCTAACCTAACATTTCTACTTGTATTGAAAAACGCTCTATTACACTGTTTCGTTCACAATTACGATATTTGCATAACCTCACAGTTTTTCACCAACTTATTGCAGTACAGAACGCTGTATCTCGATAAATGACTTTGTTCTTTAAGGTTTCACGATGCTTGCATGCGCTTTAACGAGAATATCACAATATAGCAGTTTCGCACTTGTAACGGTAGAACACGCAGTATTTGGCTTGTTCATGCCGTTTTGTGTGCTTTCACAACATTTCACCTATCGCAGTTTAATACTCGCAATAAAACAACACTATCTCGTTAGATGACGTCGTTTTTGGTAGTTTCACGACGCTACCTAGCTTAAACTAACCTAACCTAACCTAACCTTCGCACTTCTATCGTTAGAAAACGTTTTACTCGCAACTTTACAATGTTTTCTACAAGATTACGACGGTTTCATGCGCTTTCACATTAGATATCGTAGTTCCCGACTTGTAATGTTGAAAAACACTACATCTCACTAAGTGACATTGTTTAATGCCTTTTTACGACGGTTCATACCTTAACCTAACCTAACCTAACCTAACCTAACCTAACCCAACCCAACCCAACCTAACCTAACCTAACCTAACCTAAACTAACCTAACCCAACCTAACCTAACCTAACCCAACTCAACCCAACCTAACCTAATCTAACCTAACCTAACCTAACCTAACCTAACCAAACCTAACCTAGCCTAACCTAACCTAACCTAACCTAACCTAACCTAACCTAACGACAGTTGCAAGCGCTTTCACATTAGATATCGCAGTTCCCGACTTGTAATGGTGAAAAACACTGCATCTCACTAAGTGACATTGTTTAATGTGGTTTTACGACGGTTCATATCTTAACCTAACCTAACATTCGGACTTGTATCTAAAATGCTCTATTACACTGTTTTGTTCACAATTACGATATTTGCATAACCTCACAGTTTTTCACCGACTTATTGCAGTACAGAACGCTGTATCTCGCTAAATGACATTGTTCTTTAAGGTTTCACGATGCTTGCATGCGCTTTAACGAGAATATCACAATATAGCAGTTTCACACTTGTAACGGTAGAACACGCAGTATTTGGCTTGTTCATGCCGTTTTGTGTGCTTTCACAACATTTCACCTATCGCAGTTTAATACTCGCAATAAAACAACACTATCTCGTTAGATGACGTCGTTTTTGGTAGTTTCACGACGCTACCTAGCTTAAACTAACCTAACCTAACCTAACCTTCGCACTTCTATCGTTAGAAAACGTTTTACTCGCAACTTTACAATGTTTTCTACAAGATTACGACGGTTTCATGCGCTTTCACATTAGATATCGTAGTTCCCGACTTGTAATGTTGAAAAATACTACATCTCACTAAGTGACATTGTTTATTGCGGTTTTACGACGGTTCATACCTTAACCTAACGTAACCTAACCTAACCTAACCTAACCCAACCCAACCTAACCTAACCTAACCTAACCTAAACTAACCTAACCCAACCTAACCTAACCTAACCTAACCCAACTCAACCCAACCTAACCTAATCTAACCTAACCTAACCTAACCTAACCTAACCAAACCTAACCTAGCCTAACCTAGCCTAACCTAACCTAACCTAACCTAACCTAACGACAGTTGCAAGCGCTTTCACATTAGATATCGCAGTTCCCGACTTGTAATGGTGAAAAACACTGCATCTCACTAAGTGACATTGTTTAATGTGGTTTTACGACGGTTCATATCTTAACCTAACCTAACATTCGCACTTGTATCTAAAATGCTCTATTACACTGTTTTGTTCACAATTACGATATTTGCATAACCTCACAGTTTTTCACCGACCTATTGCAGTACACAACGCTGTATCTCGCTAAATGACATTGTTCTTTAAGGTTTCACGATGCTTGCATGCGCTTTAACGAGAATATCACAATATAGCAGTTTCGCACTTGTAACGGTAGAACACGCAGTATTTGGCTTGTTCATGCCGTTTTGGGTGCTTTCACAACATTTCACCTATCGCAGTTTAATACTCGCAATAAAACAACACCATCTCGTTAGATGACGTCGTTTTTGGTAGTTTCACGACGCTACCTAGCTTAAACTAACCTAACCTAACCTAACCTTCGCACTTCTATCGTTAGAAAACGTTTTACTCGCAACTTTACAATGTTTTCTACAAGATTACGACGGTTTCATGCGCTTTCACATTAGATATCGTAGTTCCCGACTTGTAATGTTGAAAAACACTACATCTCACTAAGTGACAGTGTTTAATGCGGTTTTAAGACGGTATATGTCAACCTAACCTAACATTCGCACTTGTATCTAAAGACGCTCAATTACACTGTTTCGTTCACAATTACGATATTTGCTTGACCTCACAGTTTCTCACCAACTTATTACAGTACAGAACGCTGTATCTCGCTAAATGACATCGTTCTTTAAGGTTTCACGATACTTGCATGCGCTTTAACGAGAATATCACAATCAAGCAGTTTCGCACTTGCAACGGCACAAGACACAGTATCTGGCTAGTTCATGCCATTTTGTGTGCTTTCACAATATTTCACCTATCGCAGTTTCGTACTCGCAATAAAACAACACTATCTCGTTAGATGGCATCGTTTTTGGTGGTTTCACGACGCTACGTAGCTCAAACTAACCTAACCTTCGCACTTCTATCGTTAGAAAACGTTTTATTCGCTACTTTACAACGTTTTCTACAAGATTACGACGGTTTCATGCGCTTTCACATTAGATATCGCAGTTCCCGACTTGTAATGGTGAAAAACACAGCATCTCACTAAGTGACATTGTTTAATGTGGTTTTAGCGCGGTTCATATCTTAACCTAACCTAACCTAACCTAACCCAACCTAACCTAACCTTACCTAACCCAACCTAACCTAACCTAACCTAACCAAACCTTACCTAACATAACCTAACCTAACCTAACCTAACCAAACCTAACCAAACGTAACCTAACCTAACCTAACCTAACCTAACCTAACCTAACCTAACCTAACGACGTTTGCAAGCGCTTTCACATTAGATATCGCAGTTCCCGACTTGTAATGGTGAAAAACACTGCATCTCACTAAGTGACATTGTTTAATGCGGTTTTACGACGGTTCATATCTTAACCTAACCTAACATTCGTACTTGTATTGAAAAACGCTCTATTACACTGTTTCGTTCACAATTACGATATTTGCATAACCTCACAGTTTTTCACCAACTTATTGCAGTACAGAACGCTGTATCTCGCTAAATGACATTGTTCTTTAAGGTTTCACGATGCTTGCATGCGCTTTAACGAGAATATCACAATATAGCAGTTTCGCACTTGTAACGGTAGAACACGCAGTATTTGTCTTGTTCATGCCGTTTTGTGTGCTTTCACAACATTTCACCTATCGCAGTTTAATACTCGCAATAAAACAACACTATCTCGTTAGATGACGTCGTTTTTGGTAGTTTCACGACGCTACCTAGCTTAAGCTAACCTAACCTAACCTAACCTTCGCACTTCTATCGTTAGAAAACGTTTTACTCGCAACTTTACAATGTTTTCTTCAAGATTACGACGGTTTCATGCGCTTTCACATTAGATATCGTAGTTCCCGACTTGTAATGTTGAAAAACACTACATCTCACTAAGTGACATTGTTTAATGCGGTTTTACGACGGTTCATACCTTAACCTAACGTAACCTAACCTAACCTAACCTTACCTAACCTAACCTAACCTAACCTAACCCAACCCAACCCAACTTAACCTAACCTAACCTAACCTAACCTAACCCAACCCAACCCAACCCGACCTAACCTAACCTAACCTAACCTAAACTAACCTAGCCCAACCTAACCTAACCTAACCTAACCCAACTCAACCCAACCTAACCTAATCTAACCTAACCTAACCTAACCAAACCTAACCTAACCTAACCTAACCTAACCTAACCTAACCTAACGACGGTTGCAAGCGCTTTCACATTAGATATCGCAGTTCCAGACTTGTAATGGTGAAAAACACTGCATCTCACTAAGTGACATTGTTTAATGTGGTTTTACGACGGTTCATATCTTAACCTAACCTAACATTCGCACTTGTATCTAAAAACGCCCTATTACACTGTTTTGTTCACAATTACGATATTTGCATAACCTCACAGTTTTTCACCAACTTATTGCAGTACAGAACGCTGTATCTCGCTAAATGACTTTGTTCTTTAAGGTTTCACGATGCTTGCATGCGCTTTAACGAGAATATCACAATATAGCAGTTTCGCACTTGTAACGGTAGAACACGCAGTATTTGGCTTGTTCATGCCGTTTTGTGTGCTTTCACAACATTTCACCTATCGCAGTTTAATACTCGCAATAAAACAACACTATCTCGTTAGATGACGTCGTTTTTGGTAGTTTCACGACGCTACCTAGCTTAAACTAACCTACCCTAACCTAACCTTCGCACTGCTATCGTTAGAAAACGTTTTACTCGCTACTTTACATTGCTTTCTACAACATTACGACGGTTTCAAGCGCTTTCACATTAGATATCGCAGTTCCCAACTTGTAAAGGTGAAAAACACTGCATGTCACTAAGTGACATTGTTTAATGCGGTTTTACGACGGTTCATACCTTAACCTAACGTAACCTAACCTAACCTAACCTAACCTAACCTTACCTAACCTAACCTAACCTAACCCAACCCAACCCAACCTAACCTAACCTAACCTAACCTAAACTAACCTAACCTAACCTAACCTAACCCAACCTAACCCAACCCAACCCAACCTAACCTAACCTAACCTAAACTAACCTAACCTAACCTAACCTAACCCAACCTAACCCAACCCAACCCAACGTAACCTAACATAAGCTAACCTAATTTAACCTAACCAAACCTAACCTAACCTAACCTTACCTAACCTAACCTAACCTAACCAAACCCAACCCAACCTAACCTAACCTAACCTAACCTAAACTAACCTAACCTAACCTAACCTTACCTAACCCAACCTAACCCAACCCAACCCAACCTAACCTAACCTAAGCTAACGTAATCTACCCTAATCAAACCTAACCTAACCTAACCTAACCTAACGTAACCTAACCTAACCTAACCTATTCTAACGTAACCTGTCCTTACCAGACCTAACCTAACCTAACGTAACCTAACCTAACCTAACATAACCTAACGTAACCTAACCTAACCTAACCCAACCTAACCCAACCCAACCCAACCCAACAAAACCCAACCCAACCTAACCTAACCTAACCTAACCTTACCTAACCTAACCAAATTATCCTTACCTAACCTAACCTAACCTAACGTAACCTAACCTAACGTAACCTAACGTAACCTAACCTAACCTAACGTAGCCTAACCTAACCTAACCTAACCCAACCTAACCTAACCTAACCTAACCTAACCTAGCCCAACTCAACCCAACCTAACCTAATCTAACCTAACCTAACCTAACCTAACCAAACCTAACCTAACCTTACCTAACGACGGTTGCAAGCGCTTTCACATTAGATATAGCAGTTCCCGACTTGTAATGGTGAGAAACACTGCATCTCACTAAGTGACATTGTTTAATGCGGTTTTACGACGGTTCATATCTTAACCTAACCTAACAATCGCACTTGTATCTAAAAACGCTCTATTACACTGTTTCGTTCACAATTACGATATTTGCATAACCTCACAGTTTTTCACCAACTTATTGCAGTAGAGAACGCTGTATTTCGCTAAATGACATTGTTCTTTAAGGTTTCACGATGCTTGCATGCGCTTTAACGAGAATATCACATTATAGCAGTTTCGCACTTGTAACGGTACAACACGCAGTATCTGGCTTGTTCATGCCGTTTTGTGTGCTTTCACAATATTTCACCTATCGCAGTTTCGTAGTCGCAATAAAACAACACCATCTCGTTAGATGACGTCGTTTCTGGTGGTTTCACGACGCTACCTAGCTTAAACTCAACCTAACATAACCTTCGCACTTCAATCGTTAGAAAACGTTTTACTCGCTACTTTGCAATGCTCTCTACAACATTACGACGGTTTCATGCGCTTTCACATTAGATATCGCAGTTTCTGACTTGTAATGGTGAAAACCACTGCATCTCACTAAGTGAGATTGTTTATTGTGGTTTTACGACGGTACATGTCTTACCCTAACCTAACATTTGCACTTGTATCTAAATACGCTCAATTACACTGTTTCGTTCACAGTTACGATATTTGCTTGACCTCACAGTTTCTCACCAACTTATTACAGTACAGAACGCTGTATCTCGCTAAATTACATCGTTCTTTAAGGTTTCACGATACTTGCATGCGCTTTAACGAGAATATCACAATAAAGCAGTTTCGCACTTGTAACGGCACAAGACGCAGTATCTGGCTAGGTCATGCCATTTTGTGTGCTTTCCCAATATTTCACCTATCGCAGTTTTGTACTCGCAATAAAACATCACTATCTCGTTAGATGACATCGTTTTTGGTGGTTTCACGACGCTACCTAGCTCAAACTAACCTAACCTTCGCACTTCTATCGTTAGAAAACGTTTTATTCGCTACTTTACAATGTTTTCTACAAGATTACGACGGTTTCATGCGCTGTCACATTAGATATCGCAGTTCCCGACTTGTAATGGTGAAAAACACAGCATCTCACTAAGTGACAATGTTTAATGCGGATTTAGCGCGGTTCATATCTTAACCTAACCTAACCTAACCTAACCTTACCTAACCCAACCTAACCTAACCTAACCTAACCAAACCTTACCTAACATACCCTAACCTAACCTAACCTAACCTAACCAAACCTAACCTAACCTAACCTAACGTAACCTAACCTAACCTAACCTAACTTAACCTAACATAACCTAACGACGTTTGCAAGCGCTTTCACATTAGATATCGCGGTTCCCGACTTGTAATGTTGAAAAACACTACATCTCACTAAGTGACATTGTTTAATGCGGTTTTACGACGGTTGATATGTCAACCTAACCTAACATTCGCACTTGTATCTAAATACGCTCAATTACACTGTTTTGTTCACAATTACGATATTTGCATAACCTCACAGTTTTTCACCAACTTATTGCAGTACAGAACGCTGTATCTCGCTAAATTACATTGTTCTTTAAGGTTTCACGATGCTTGCATGCGCTTTAACGAGAATATCACAATATAGCAGTTTCGCACTTGTAACGGTAGAACACGCAGTATTTGGCTCGTTCATGCCGTTTTGTGTGCTTTCACAACATTTCACCTATCGCAGTTTAATACTCGCAATAAAACAACACTATCTCGTTAGATGACGTCGTTTTTGGTAGTTTCACGACGCTACCTAGCATAAACAAACCTAACCTAACCTAACCTTCGCACTTCTATCGTTAGAAAACGTTTTATTCGCAACTTTACAATGTTTTCTACAAGATTACGACGGTTTCATGCGCTTTCACATTAGATATCGTAGTTCCCGACTTGTAATGTTGAAAAACACTACATCTCACTAAGTGACATTGTTTAATGCGGTTTTACGACGGTTCATACCTTAACCTAACGTAACCTAACCTAACCTAACCTAACCTTACCTAACCTAACCTAACCTAACCTAACCCAACCCAACCCAACTTAACCTAACCTAACCTAACCTAACCTAACCCAACCCAACCCAACCCAACCTAACCTAACCTAACCTAAACTAACCTAACCCAACCTAACCTAACCTAACCTAACCTAACCTAACCCAACTCAACCCAACCTAACCTAATCTAACCTAACCTAACCTAACCTAACCAAACCTAACCTAACCTAACCTAACCTAACCTAACGACGGTTGCAAGCGCTTTCACATTAGATATCGCAGTTCCCGACTTGTAATGGTGAAAAACACTGCATCTCACTAAGTGACATTGTTTAATGTGGTTTTACGACGGTTCATATCTTAACCTAACCTAACATTCGCACTTGTATCTAAAAACGCTCTATTACACTGTTTTGTTCACAATTACGATATTTGCATAACCTCACAGTTTTTCACCAACTTATTGCAGTACAGAACGCTGTATCTCGCTAAATGACTTTGTTCTTTAAGGTTTCACGATGCTTGCATGCGCTTTAACGAGAATATCACAAAATAGCAGTTTCGCACTTGTAACGGTAGAACACGCAGTATTGGGCTTGTTCATGCCGTTTTGTGTGCTTTCACAACATTTCACCTATCGCAGTTTAATACTCGCAATAAAACAACACTATCTCGCTAGATGACGTCGTTTTTGGTAGTTTCACGACGCTACCTAGCTTAAACTAACCTAACCTAACCTAACCTTCGCACTGCTATCGTTAGAAAACGTTTTACTCGCAACTTTACAATGTTTTCTACAAGATTACGACGGTTTCATGCGCTTTCACATTAGATATCGTAGTTCCCGACTTGTAATGTTGAAAAACACTACATCTCACTAAGTGACATTGTTTAATGCGGTTTTACGACGGTTGATATGTCAACCTAGCCTAACATTCGCACTTGTATCTAAAGACGCTCAATTACACTGTTTCGTTCACAATTACGATATTTGCTTGACCTCACAGTTTCTCACCAACTTATTACAGTACAGAACGCTGTATCTCGCTAAATGACATCGTTCTTCAAGGTTTCACGATACTTGCATGCGCTTTAACGAGAATATCACAATAAAGCAGTTTCGCACTTGTAACGGCACAAGACGCAGTATCTGGCTAGATCATGCCATTTTGTGTGCTTTCACAATATTTCACCTATCGCAGTTTCGTACTCGCAATAAAACAGCACTATCTCGTTAGATAGCATCATTTTTGGTGGTTTCACGACGCTACGTAGCTCAACCTAACATAACCTTCGCACTTCTATCGTTAGAAAGCGTTTTACTCGCTACTTTACATTGCTTTCTACAACATTACGACGGTTTCAAGCGCTTTCACATTAGATATTGCAGTTCCCAACTTGTAAAGGTGAAAAACACTGCATGTCACTAAGTGACATTGTTTAATGCGGTTTTACGACGGTTCATACCTTAACCTAACGTAACCTAACCTAACCTAACCTAACCTTACCTAACCTAACCTAACCTAACCAAACCCAACCCAACCTAACCTAACCTAACCTAACCTAAACTAACCTAACCTAACCTAACCTTACCTAACCCAACCCAACCCAACCTAACCTAACCTAAGCTAACGTAATCTACCCTAATCAAACCTAACCTAACCTAACCTAACCTAACGTAACCTAACCTAACCTAACCTATTCTAACGTAACCTGTCCTTACCAGACCTAACCTAACCTAACGTAACCTAACCTAACCTAACATAACCTAACGTAACCTAACCTAACCTAACCCAACCTAACCCAACCCAACCCAACCCAACAAAACCCAACCCAACCTAACCTAACCTAACCTAACCTTACCTAACCTAACCAAATTATCCTTACCTAACCTAACCTAACCTAACGTAACCTAACCTAACGTAACCTAACGTAACCTAACCTAACCTAACGTAGCCTAACCTAACCTAACCTAACGCAACCTAACCTAACCTAACCTAACCTAACCTAGCCCAACTCAACCCAACCTAACCTAATCTAACCTAACCTAACCTAACCTAACCAAACCTAACCTAACCTAACCTAACGACGGTTGCAAGCGCTTTCACATTAGATATAGCAGTTCCCGACTTGTAATGGTGAGAAACACTGCATCTCACTAAGTGACATTGTTTAATGCGGTTTTACGACGGTTCATATCTTAACCTAACCTAACAATCGCACTTGTATCTAAAAACGCTCTATTACACTGTTTCGTTCACAATTACGATATTTGCATAACCTCACAGTTTTTCACCAACTTATGGCAGTAGAGAACGCTGTATTTCGCTAAATGACATTGTTCTTTAAGGTTTCACGATGCTTGCATGCGCTTTAACGAGAATATCACATTATAGCAGTTTCGCACTTGTAACGGTACAACACGCAGTATCTGGCTTGTTCATGCCGTTTTGTGTGCTTTCACAATATTTCACCTATCGCAGTTTCGTAGTCGCAATAAAACAACACCATCTCGTTAGATGACGTCGTTTCTGGTGGTTTCACGACGCTACCTAGCTTAAACTCAACCTAACATAACCTTCGCACTTCAATCGTAAGAAAACGTTTTACTCGCTACTTTACAATGCTCTCTACAACATTACGACGGTTTCATGCGCTTTCACATTAGATATCGCAGTTTCTGACTTGTAATGGTGAAAACCACTGCATCTCACTAAGTGAGATTGTTTATTGTGGTTTTACGACGGTACATGTCTTACCCTAACCTAACATTTGCACTTGTATCTCAAAACGCTCTATTACACTGTTTCGTTCACAATTACGATATTTGCATAACCTCGCAGTTTTTCACCAACTTATTGCAGTACAGAACGCTGTATCTCGCTAAATGACATCGTTCTTTAAGCTTTCACGATGCTTGCATGCGCTTTAACGAGAATATCACATTATAGCAGTTTCGCACTTGTAACGGTACAACACGCAGTATCTGGCTTGTTCAAGCCGTTTTGTGTACTTTCACAACATTTCACTTATTGCAGTTTCGTACATGCAATAAAACAACACTATCTCGTTAGATGACGTCCTTTTTGGTGGTCTCACGACGCTACATAGCTTAAACTAACATAACTCGAGCTAACCTTCGCACTTCTATCGTTAGAAAACATTTTACTCGCATTTTTACAATGTTTTCTACAAAATTACGACGGTTTCATGCGCTTTCACATTAGATATCGTATTTCCCGACTTGTAATGTTGAAAAACACTACATCTCACTAAGTGACATTGTTTAATTCGGTTTTACGACGGTTGATATATTAACCTAACCTAACATTCGCACTTGTATCTAAATACGCTCAATTACACTGTTTCGTTCACAATTACGATATTTGCTTGACCTCACAGTTTCTCACCAACTTATTACAGTACAGAACGCTGTATCTCGCTAAATGACATCGTTCTTTAAGGTTTCACGATACTTGCATGCGCTTTAACGAGAATATCACAATAAAGCAGTTTCGCACTTGTAACGGCACAAGACGCAGTATCTGGCTAGTTCATGCCATTTTGTGTGCTTTCCCAATATTTCACCTATCGCAGTTTTGTACTCGCAATAAAACATCACTATCTCGTTAGATGACATCGTTTTTGGTGGTTTCACGACGCTACCTAGCTCAAACTAACCTAACCTTCGCACTTCTATCGTTAGAAAACGTTTTATTCGCTACTTTACAATGTTTTCTACAAGATTACGACGGTTTCATGCGCTTTCACATTAGATATCGCAGTTCCCGACTTGTATTTGTGAAAAACACAGCATCTCACTAAGTGACATTGTTTAACGCGGATTTAGCGCGGTTCATATCTTAACCTAACCTAACCTAACCTAACCTTACCTAACCCAACCTAACCTAACCTAACCTAACCAAACCTTACCTAACATACCCTAACCTAACCTAACCTAACCTAACCTAACCTAACCTAACCTAACCTAACCTAACGTAACGTAACCTAACGTAACCTAACCTAACCTAACCTAACATAACCTAACGACGTTTGCAAGCGCTTTCACATTAGATATCGCAGTTCCCGACTTGTAATGGTAAAAAACACTGCATCTCACTAAGTGACATTGTTTAATGTGGTTTTACGACGGTTCATATCTTAACCTAACCTAACATTCGCACTTGTATCTAAAAACGCTCTATTAAACTGTTTTGTTCACAATTACGATATTTGCATAACCTCACAGTTTTTCACCAACTTATTGCAGTACAGAACGCTGTATCTCGCTAAATGACATTGTTCTTTAACGTTTCACGATGCTTGCATGCGCTTTAACGAGAATATCACAATATAGCAGTTTCGCACTTGTAACGGTAGAACACGCAGTATTTTTCTTGTTCATGCCGTTTTGTGTGCTTTCACAACAATTCACTTATAGCAGTTTAATACTCGCAATAAAACAACACTATCTCGTTAGATGACGTCGTTTTTGGTAGTTTCACGACGCTACCTAGCATAAACTAACCTAACCTAACCTAACCTTCGCACTTCTATCGGTAGAAAACGTTTTACTCGCAACTTTACAATGTTTTCTATAAAATTACGACGGTTTCATGCGCTTTCACATTAGATATCGTAGTTCCCGACTTGTAATGTTGAAAAACACTACATCTCACTAAGTGACATTGTTTAATGCGGTTTTACGACGGTTCATACCTTAACCTAACGTAACCTAACCTAACCTAACCTAACCTTACCTAACCTAACCTAACCTAACCCAACCCAACCCAACTTAACCTAACCTAACCTAACCTAACCCAACCCAACCCAACCCAGCCTAACCTAACCTAACCTAACCTAAACTAACCTAACCCAACCTAACCTAACCTAACCTAACCTAACCCAACTCAACCCAACCTAACCTAATCTAACCTAACCTAACCTAACCTAACCAAACCTAACCTAACCTAACCTAACCTAACCTAACCTAACCTAACCTAATGACGGTTGCAAGCGCTTTCACATTAGATATCGCAGTTCCCGACTTGTAATGGTGAAAAACACTGCATCTCACTAAGTGACATTGTTTAATGTGGTTTTACGACGGTTCATATCTTAACCTAACCTAACATTCGCACTTGTATCTAAAAACGCTCTATTACACTGTTTTGTTCACAATTACGATATTTGCATAACCTCACAGTTTTTCACCAACTTATTGCAGTACAGAACGCTGTATCTCGCTAAATGACTTTGTTCTTTAAGGTTTCACGATGCTTGCATGCGCTTTAACGAGAATATCACAATATAGCACTTTCGCACTTGTAACGGTAGAACACGCAGTATTTGGCTTGTTCATGCCGTTTTGTGTGCTTTCACAACATTTCACCTATCGCAGTTTGATACTCGCAATAAAACAACACTATCTCGTTAGATGACGTCGTTTTTGGTAGTTTCACGACGCTACCTAGCTTAAACTAACCTAACCTAACCTAACCTTCGCACTGCTATCGTTAGAAAACGTTTTACTCGCAACTTTACAATGTTTTCTACAAGATTACGACGGTTTCATGCGCTTTCACATTAGATATCGTAGTTCCCGACTTGTAATGTGCAAAAACACTACATCTGACTAAGTGACATTGTTTAATGCGGTTTTACGACGGTTGATATGTCAACCTAACCTAACATTCGCACTTGTATCTAAAGACGCTCAATTACACTGTTTCGTTCACAATTACGATATTTGCTTGACCTCACAGTTTCTCACCAACTTATTACAGTACAGAACGCTGTATCTCGCTAAATGACATCGTTCTTTAAGGTTTCACGATACTTGCATGCGATTTAACGAGAATATCACAATAAAGCAGTTTCGCACTTGTAACGGCACAAGACGCAGTATCTGGCTAGTTCATGCCATTTTGTGTGCTTTCACAATGTTTCACCTATCGCAGTTTTGTACTCGCAATAAAACAACACTATCTCGTTAGATGGCATCGTTTTTGGTGGTTTCACGACGCTACGTAGCTCAACCTAACATAACCTTCGCACTTCTATCGTTAGAAAGCGTTTTACTCGCTACTTTACATTGCTTTCTACAACATTACGACGGTTTCAAGCGCTTTCACATTAGATATCGCAGTTCCCAACTTGTAAAGGTGAAAAACACTGCATGTCACTAAGTGACATTGTTTAATGCGGTTTTACGACGGTTCATACCTTAACCTAACGTAACCTAACCTAATCTAACCTAACCTAACCTAACCTAACCTAACCCAACCTAACCTAACCTAACCCAACCTAACCCAACCTAACCTAACCTAAGCTAACCTAATCTAACCTAACCAAACCTAACCTAACCTAACCTAACCTAACGTAACCTAACGTAACCTAACCTATTCTAACGTAACCTGTCCTTACCTGACCTAACCTAACCTAACGTAAGCTAACCTAACCTAAAATAACCTAACGTAACCTAACCTAACCTAACCCAACCTAACCCAACCCAACCCAACAAAACCCAACCCAACCTAACCTAACCTAACCTAACCTTACCTAACCTAACCAAATTATCCTTACCTAACCTAACCTAACCTAACGTAACCTAACCTAACGTAACCTAACGTAACCGAACCTAACCTAACGTAGCCTAACCTAACCTAACCTAACCCAACCGAACCTAACCTAACCTAACCTAACCTAGCCCAAGTCAACCCAACCTAACCTAATCTAACCTAACCTAACCTAACCTAACCTAACCTAACGACGTTTGCAAGCGCTTTCACATTAGATATAGCAGTTCCCGACTTGTAAGGGTGAGAAACACTGCATCTCACTAAGTGACATTGTTTAATGCGGTTTTACGACGGTTCATATCTTAACCTAACCTAACAATCGCACTTGTATCTAAAAACGCTCTATTACACTGTTTCGTTCACAATTACGATATTTGCATAACCTCACAGTTTTTCACCAACTTATTGCAGTAGAGAACGCTGTATTTCGCTAAATGACATTGTTCTTTAAGGTTTCACGATGCTTGCATGCGCTTTAACGAGAATATCACATTATAGCAGTTTCGCACTTGTAACGGTACAACACGCGGTTTCTGGCTTGTTCATGCCGTTTTGTGTGCTTTCACAATATTTCACCTATCGCAGTTTTGTAGTCGCAATAAAACAACACCATCTCGTTAGATGACGTCATTTCTGGTGGTTTCACGACGTTACCTAGCTTAAACTCAACCTAACATAACCTTCGCACTTCTATCGTTAGAAAACGTTTTACTCGCTACTTTACAATGCTCTCTACCACATTACGACGGTTTCATGCGCTTTCACATTAGATATCTCAGTTTCTGACTTGTAATGGTGAAAAACACTGCATCTCACTAAGTGAGATTGTTTATTGTGGTTTTACGACGGTTCATATCTTACCCTAACCTAACATTTGCACTTGTATCTCAAATCGCTCTATTACACTGTTTCGTTCACAATTATGATATTTGCATGACCTCACAGTTTTTCACCAACTTATTACAGTACAGAACGCTGTCTCTCGCTAGATGACATCATTCTTTAAGGTTTCACGATGCTTGCATGCGCTTTAACGAGAATATCACAATATAGCAGTTTCGCACTTGTGACGGTAGAACACGCAGTATTTGGCTTGTTCATGCCGTTTTGTGTGCTTTCACAACATTTCACCTATCGCAGTTTAATACTCACAATAAAACAACACTATCTCGTTAGATGACGTCGTTTATGGTAGTTTCACGACGCTACCTAGCTTAAACTAACCTAACCTAACCTAACCTTCGCACTTCTATCGTTAGAAAACGTTTTACTCGCAACTTTACAATGTTTTCTATAAGATTACGACGGTTTCATGCGCTTTCACATTAGATATCGTAGTTCCCGACTTGTAATGTTGAAAAACACTACATCTCACTAAGTGACATTGTTTAATGCGGTTTTACGATGGTTCATACCTTAACCTAACGTAACCTAACCTAACCTAACCTAACCTTACCTAACCTAACCTAACCTAACCCAACCCAACCCAACTTAACCTAACCTAACCTAACCTAACCCAACCCAACCCAACCCAGCCTAACCTAACCTAACCTAACCTAAACTAACCTAACCCAACCTAACCTAACCTAACCTAACCTAACCCAACTCAACCCAACCTAACCTAATCTAACCTAACCTAACCTAACCTAACCAAACCTAACCTAACCTAACCTAACCTAACCTAACCTAACCTAACGACGGTTGCAAGCGCTTTCACATTAGATATCGCAGTTCCCGACTTGTAATGGTGAAAAACACTGCATCTCACTAAGTGACATTGTTTAATGTGGTTTTACGACGGTTCATATCTTAACCTAACCTAACATTCGCACTTGTATCTAAAAACGCTCTATTACACTGTTTTGTTCACAATTACGATATTTGCATAACCTCACAGTTTTTCACCAACTTATTGCAGTACAGAACGCTGTATCTCGCTAAATGACTTTGTTCTTTAAGGTTTCACGATGCTTGCATGCGCTTTAACGAGAATATCACAATATAGCACATTCGCACTTGTAACGGTAGAACACGCAGTATTTGGCTTGTTCGTGCCGTTTTGTGTGCTTTCACAACATTTCACCTATCGCAGTTTGATACTCGCAATAAAACAACACTATCTCGTTAGATGACGTCGTTTTTGGTAGTTTCACGACGCTACCTAGCTTAAACTAACCTAACCTAACCTAACCTTCGCACTGCTATCGTTAGAAAACGTTTTACTCGCAACTTTCCAATGTTTTCTACAAGATTACGACGGTTTCATGCGCTTTCGCATTAGATATCGTAGTTCCCGACTTGTAATGTTGAAAAACACTACATCTCACTAAGTGACATTGTTTAATGCGGTTTTACGACGGTTGATATGTCAACCTAACCTAACATTCGCACTTGTATCTAAAGACGCTCAATTACACTGTTTCGTTCACAATTACGATATTTGCTTGACCTCACAGTTTCTCACCAACTTATTACAGTACAGAACGCTGTATCTCGCTAAATGACATCGTTCTTTAAGGTTTCACGATACTTGCATGCGATTTAACGAGAATATCACAATAAAGCAGTTTCGCACTTGTAACGGCACAAGACGCAGTATCTGGCTAGTTCATGCCATTTTGTGTGCTTTCACAATGTTTCACCTATCGCAGTTTCGTACTCGCAATAAAACAACACTATCTCGTTAGATGGCATCGTTTTTGGTGGTTTCACGACGCTACGTAGCTCAACCTAACATAACCTTCGCACTTCTATCGTTAGAAAGCGTTTTACTCGCTACTTTACATTGCTTTCTACAACATTACGACGGTTTCAAGCGCTTTCACATTAGATATCGCAGTTCCCAACTTGTAAAGGTGAAAAACACTGCATGTCACTAAGTGACATTGTTTAATGCGGTTTTACGACGGTTCATACCTTAACCTAACGTAACCTAACCTAATCTAACCTAACCTAACCTAACCTAACCTAACCCAACCCAACCCAACCTAACCTAACCTAACCTAACCTAAACTAACCTAACCTAACCTAACCCAACCTAACCCAACCCAACCCAACCTAACCTAACCTAAGCTAACCTAATCTAACCTAACCAAACCTAACCTAACCTAACCTAACCCAACGTAACCTAACCTAACCTAACCTATTCTAACGTAACCTGTCCTTACCTGACCTAACCTAACCTAACGTAACCTAACCTAACCTAAAATAACCTAACGTAACCTAACCTAACCTAACCCAACCTAACCCAACCCAACCCAACAAAACCCAACCCAACCTAACCTAACCTAACCTAACCTTACCTAACCTAACCAAATTATCCTTACCTAACCTAACCTAACCTAACGTAACCTAACCTAACGTAACCTAACGTAACCTAACCTAACCTAACGTAGCCTAACCTAACCTAACCTAACCCAACCTAACCTAACCTAACCTAACCTAACCTAGCCCAAGTCAACCCAACCTAACCTAATCTAACCTAACCTAACCTAACCTAACCTAACCTAACGACGGTTGCAAGCGCTTTCACATTAGATATAGCAGTTCCCGACTTGTAATGGTGAGAAACACTGCATCTCACTAAGTGACATTGTTTAATGCGGTTTTACGACGGTTCATATGTTAACCTAACCTAACAATCGCACTTGTATCTAAAAACGCTCTATTACACTGTTTCGTTCACAATTACGATATTTGCATAACCTCACAGTTTTTCACCAACTTATTGCAGTAGAGAACGCTGTATTTCGCTAAATGACATTGTTCTTTAAGGTTTCACGATGCTTGCATGCGCTTTAACGAGAATATCACATTATAGCAGTTTCGCACTTGTAACGGTACAACACGCAGTATCTGGCTTGTTCATGCCGTTTTGTGTGCTTTCACAATATTTCACCTATCGCAGTTTTGTAGTCGCAATAAAACAACACCATCTCGTTAGATGACGTCGTTTCTGGTGGTTTCACGACGCTACCTAGCTTAAACTCAACCTAACATAACCTTCGCACTTCTATCGTTAGAAAACGTTTTACTCGCTACTTTACAATGCTCTCTACAACATTACGACGGTTTCATGCGCTTTCACATTAGATATCTCAGTTTCTGACTTGTAATGGTGAAAAACACTGCATCTCACTAAGTGAGATTGTTTATTGTGGTTTTACGACGGTTCATATCTTACCCTAACCTAACATTTGCACTTGTATCTCAAAACGCTCTATTACACTGTTTCGTTCACAATTATGATATTTGCATGACCTCACAGTTTTTCACCAACTTATTACAGTACAGAACGCTGTCTCTCGCTAGATGACATCATTGTTTAAGGTTTCACGATGCTTGCATGCGCTTTAACGAGAATATCACAATATAGCAGTTTCGCACTTGTGACGGTAGAACACGCAGTATTTGGCTTGTTCATGCCGTTTTGTGTGCTTTCACAACATTTCACCTATCGCAGTTTAATACTCGCAATAAAACAACACTATCTCGTTAGATGACGTCGTTTATGGTAGTTTCACGACGCTACCTAGCTTAAACTAACCTAACCTAACCTAACCTTCGCACTTCTATCGTTAGAAAACGTTTTACACGCAACTTTACAATGTTTTCTACAAGATTACGACGGTTTCATGCGCTTTCACATTAGATATCGTAGTTCCCGACTTGTAATGTTGAAAAACACTACATCTCATTAAGTGACATTGTTTAATGCGGTTTTACGACGGTTGATAACTCAACCTAACCTAACATTCGCACTTGTATCTAAATACGCTCAATTACACTGTTTCGTTCACAATTACGATATTTGCTTGACCTCACAGTTGCTCACCAACTTATTACAGTACAGAACGCTGTATCTCGCTAAATGACATCGTTCTTTAAGGTTTCACGATACTTGCATGCGCTATAACGAGAATATCACATTATAGCAGTTTCGCACTTGTAACGGTACAACACGCAGTATCTGGCTTGTTCATGCCGTTTTGTGTACTTTCACAACATTTCACCTATTGCAGTTTCGTACATGCAATAAAACAACACTATCTCGTTAGATGACGTCCTTTTTGGTGGTCTCACGACGCTACATAGCTTAAACTAACATAACTCAACCTAATATAACCTTCGCACTTCTATCGTTAGAAAACGTTTTACTCGCTACTTTACAATGCTCTCTACAACATTATGACGGTTTCATGCGCTTTCACATTAGATATCGTAGTTCCCGACTTGTAATGTTGAAAAACACTACATCTCATTAAGTGACATTGTTTAATGCGGTTTTACGACGGTTGATATCTCAACCTAACCTAACATTCGCACTTGTATCTAAAGACGCTCAATTACACTGTTTCGTTCACAATTACGATATTTGCTTGACCTCACAGTTTCTCACCAACTTATTACAGTACAGAACGCTGTATCTCGCTAAATGACATCGTTCTTTAAGGTTTCACGATACTTGCATGCGATTTAACGAGAATATCACAATAAAGCAGTTTCGCACTTGTAACGGCACAAGACGCAGTATCTGGCTAGTTCATGCCATTTTGTGTGCTTTCACAATGTTTCACCTATCGCAGTTTCGTACTCGCAATAAAACAACACTATCTCGTTAGATGGCATCGTTTTTGGTGGTTTCACGACGCTACGTAGCTCAACCTAACATAACCTTCGCACTTCTATCGTTAGAAAGCGTTTTACTCGCTACTTTACATTGCTTTCTACAACATTACGACGGTTTCAAGCGCTTTCACATTAGATATCGCAGTTCCCAACTTGTAAAGGTGAAAAACACTGCATGTCACTAAGTGACATTGTTTAATGCGGTTTTACGACGGTTCATACCTTAACCTAACGTCACCTAACCTAATCTAACCTAACCTAACCTAACCTAACCCAACCCAACCCAACCCAACCTAACCTAACCTAACCTAACCTAAACTAACCTAACCTAACCTAACCTAACCTAACCCAACCTAACCCAACCCAACCCAACCTAACCTAACCTAAGCTAACCTAATCTAACCTAACCAAACCTAACCTAACCTAACCTAACCCAACGTAACCTAACCTAACCTAACCTATTCTAACGTAACCTGTCCTTACCTGACCTAACCTAACCTAACGTAACCTAACCTAACCTAAAATAACCTAACGTAACCTAACCTAACCTAACCCAACCTAACCCAACCCAACCCAACAAAACCCAACCCAACCTAACCTAACCTAACCTAACCTTACCTAACCTAACCAAATTATCCTTACCTAACCTAACCTAACCTAACGTAACCTAACCTAACGTAACCTAACGTAACCTAACCTAACCTAACGTAGCCTAACCTAACCTAACCTAACCCAACCTAACCTAACCTAACCTAACCTAACCTAGCCCAAGTCAACCCAACCTAACCTAATCTAACCTAACCTAACCTAACCTAACCTAACCTAACGACGGTTGCAAGCGCTTTCACATTAGATATAGCAGTTCCCGACTTGTAATGGTGAGAAACACTGCATCTCACTAAGTGACATTGTTTAATGCGGTTTTACGACGGTTCATATGTTAACCTAACCTAACAATCGCACTTGTATCTAAAAACGCTCTATTACACTGTTTCGTTCACAATTACGATATTTGCATAACCTCACAGTTTTTCACCAACTTATTGCAGTAGAGAACGCTGTATTTCGCTAAATGACATTGTTCTTTAAGGTTTCACGATGCTTGCATGCGCTTTAACGAGAATATCACATTATAGCAGTTTCGCACTTGTAACGGTACAACACGCAGTATCTGGCTTGTTCATGCCGTTTTGTGTGCTTTCACAATATTTCACCTATCGCAGTTTTGTAGTCGCAATAAAACAACACCATCTCGTTAGATGACGTCGTTTCTGGTGGTTTCACGACGCTACCTAGCTTAAACTCAACCTAACATAACCTTCGCACTTCTATCGTTAGAAAACGTTTTACTCGCTACTTTACAATGCTCTCTACAACATTACGACGGTTTCATGCGCTTTCACATTAGATATCTCAGTTTCTGACTTGTAATGGTGAAAAACACTGCATCTCACTAAGTGAGATTGTTTATTGTGGTTTTACGACGGTTCATATCTTACCCTAACCTAACATTTGCACTTGTATCTCAAAACGCTCTATTACACTGTTTCGTTCACAATTATGATATTTGCATGACCTCACAGTTTTTCACCAACTTATTACAGTACAGAACGCTGTCTCTCGCTAGATGACATCATTGTTTAAGGTTTCACGATGCTTGCATGCGCTTTAACGAGAATATCACAATATAGCAGTTTCGCACTTGTGACGGTAGAACACGCAGTATTTGGCTTGTTCATGCCGTTTTGTGTGCTTTCACAACATTTCACCTATCGCAGTTTAATACTCGCAATAAAACAACACTATCTCGTTAGATGACGTCGTTTATGGTAGTTTCACGACGCTACCTAGCTTAAACTAACCTAACCTAACCTAACCTTCGCACTTCTATCGTTAGAAAACGTTTTATACGCAACTTTACAATGTTTTCTACAAGATTACGACGGTTTCATGCGCTTTCGCATTAGATATCGTAGTTCCCGACTTGTAATGTTGAAAAACACTACATCTCACTAAGTGACATTGTTTAATGCGGTTTTACGACGGTTGATATGTCAACCTAACCTAACATTCGCACTTGTATCTAAAGACGCTCAATTACACTGTTTCGTTCACAATTACGATATTTGCTTGACCTCACAGTTTCTCACCAACTTATTACAGTACAGAACGCTGTATCTCGCTAAATGACATCGTTCTTTAAGGTTTCACGATACTTGCATGCGATTTAACGAGAATATCACAATAAAGCAGTTTCGCACTTGTAACGGCACAAGACGCAGTATCTGGCTAGTTCATGCCATTTTGTGTGCTTTCACAATGTTTCACCTATCGCAGTTTCGTACTCGCAATAAAACAACACTATCTCGTTAGATGGCATCGTTTTTGGTGGTTTCACGACGCTACGTAGCTCAACCTAACATAACCTTCGCACTTCTATCGTTAGAAAGCGTTTTACTCGCTACTTTACATTGCTTTCTACAACATTACGACGGTTTCAAGCGCTTTCACATTAGATATCGCAGTTCCCAACTTGTAAAGGTGAAAAACACTGCATGTCACTAAGTGACATTGTTTAATGCGGTTTTACGACGGTTCATACCTTAACCTAACGTAACCTAACCTAATCTAACCTAACCTAACCTAACCTAACCTAACCCAACCCAACCCAACCTAACCTAACCTAACCTAACCTAAACTAACCTAACCTAACCTAACCTAACCTAACCCAACCTAACCCAACCCAACCCAACCTAACCTAACCTAAGCTAACCTAATCTAACCTAACCAAACCTAACCTAACCTAACCTAACCCAACGTAACCTAACCTAACCTAACCTATTCTAACGTAACCTGTCCTTACCTGACCTAACCTAACCTAACGTAACCTAACCTAACCTAAAATAACCTAACGTAACCTAACCTAACCTAACCCAACCTAACCCAACCCAACCCAACAAAACCCAACCCAACCTAACCTAACCTAACCTAACCTTACCTAACCTAACCAAATTATCCTTACCTAACCTAACCTAACCTAACGTAACCTAACCTAACGTAACCTAACGTAACCTAACCTAACCTAACGTAGCCTAACCTAACCTAACCTAACCCAACCTAACCTAACCTAACCTAACCTAACCTAGCCCAAGTCAACCCAACCTAACCTAATCTAACCTAACCTAACCTAACCTAACCTAACCTAACGACGGTTGCAAGCGCTTTCACATTAGATATAGCAGTTCCCGACTTGTAATGGTGAGAAACACTGCATCTCACTAAGTGACATTGTTTAATGCGGTTTTACGACGGTTCATATGTTAACCTAACCTAACAATCGCACTTGTATCTAAAAACGCTCTATTACACTGTTTCGTTCACAATTACGATATTTGCATAACCTCACAGTTTTTCACCAACTTATTGCAGTAGAGAACGCTGTATTTCGCTAAATGACATTGTTCTTTAAGGTTTCACGATGCTTGCATGCGCTTTAACGAGAATATCACATTATAGCAGTTTCGCACTTGTAACGGTACAACACGCAGTATCTGGCTTGTTCATGCCGTTTTGTGTGCTTTCACAATATTTCACCTATCGCAGTTTTGTAGTCGCAATAAAACAACACCATCTCGTTAGATGACGTCGTTTCTGGTGGTTTCACGACGCTACCTAGCTTAAACTCAACCTAACATAACCTTCGCACTTCTATCGTTAGAAAACGTTTTACTCGCTACTTTACAATGCTCTCTACAAGATTACGACGGTTTCATGCGCTTTCACATTAGATATAGTAGTTCCCGACTTGTAATGTTGAAAAACACTACATCTCATTAAGTGACATTGTTTAATGCGGTTTTACGACGGTTGATAACTCAACCTAACCTAACATTCGCACTTGTATCTAAATACGCTCAATTACACTGTTTCGTTCACAATTACGATATTTGCTTGACCTCACAGTTGCTCACCAACTTATTACAGTACAGAACGCTGTATCTCGCTAAATGACATCGTTCTTTAAGGTTTCACGATACTTGCATGCGCTATAACGAGAATATCACATTATAGCAGTTTCGCACTTGTAACGGTACAACACGCAGTATCTGGCTTGTTCATGCCGTTTTGTGTACTTTCACAACATTTCACCTATTGCAGTTTCGTACATGCAATAAAACAACACTATCTCGTTAGATGACGTCCTTTTTGGTGGTCTCACGACGCTACATAGCTTAAACTAACATAACTCAACCTAATATAACCTTCGCACTTCTATCGTTAGAAAACGTTTTACTCGCTACTTTACAATGCTCTCTACAACATTATGACGGTTTCATGCGCTTTCACATTAGATATCGTAGTTCCCGACTTGTAATGTTGAAAAACACTACATCTCATTAAGTGACATTGTTTAATGCGGTTTTACGACGGTTGATATCTCAACCTAACCTAACATTCGCACTTGTATCTAAATACGCTCAATTACACTGTTTCGTTCACAATTACGATATTTGCTTGACCTCACAGTTTCTCACCAACTTATTACAGTACAGAACGCTGTATCTCGCTAATTGACATCGTTCTTTAAGGTTTCACGATACTTGGATGCGCTCTAACGAGAATATCACATTATAGCAGTTTCGCACTTGTAACGGTACAACACGCAGTATCTGGCTTGTTCATGCCGTTTTGTGTACTTTCACAACATTTCACCTATTGCAGTTTCGTACATGCAATAAAACAACACTATCTCGTTAGATGACGTCCTTTTTGGTGGTCTCACGACGCTACATAGCTTAAACTAACATAACTCAACCTAATATAACCTTCGCACTTCTATCGTTAGAAAACGTTTTACTCGCTACTTTACAATGCTCTCTACAACATTACGACAGTTTCATGCGCTTTCACAATAGATATCGCAGTTCCCGACTTGTAATGGTGAAAAACACTGCATCTCACTTAGTGACATTGTTTCATGCGGTTTTACGACGGTTCATATCTTAACCTAACCTAACGTTCGCACTTGTATCTAAAAACGCTCTATTACACTGTTTCGTTCACATTTAAGATATTTGCATGACCTCACAGTTTTTCTCCAACGTATTACAGTACAGAACGCTGTATATCGCTAAATGACATCATTCTTTAAGGTTTCACGATGCTTGCATGCGCTTTAACGAGAATATCACAACATAGCAGTTCCGCACTTGTAACGGTACAACACGCAGTATTTGGCTTGTTCATGCCGTTTTGTGTGCTTTCACAACATTTCACCTATTGCAGTTTCGTACATGAAATAAAACAATTATATCTCGTTAGATGACGTCCTTTTTGGTGGTTTCACGACGCTACCTAGCTTAAACTAACATAATTCAACCTAACATAACCTTCGCACTTCTATCGTTAGAAAACGTTTTACTCGCTACTTTACAATGCTCTCTACAACATTACGACGGTTTCATGCGCTTTCACATTAGATATCGCAGTTCCCGACTTGTAATGGTGAAAAACACTGCATCTCACAAAGTGACATTGTTTAATGCGGTTTTACGACGGTTCATATATTAACCTAACCTAACATTCGCGCTTGTATCTCAAAACGCTCTATTACACTGTTTCGTTCACAGTTACGATATTTGCATGACCTCACAGTTTTTCACCAACTTATTACAGTACAGAACGCTGTCTCTCGCTAAATGACACCATTCTTTAAGGTTTCACGATGCTTGCATGCGCTTTAACGAGAATATCACATTATAGCAGTTTCGCACTTGTAACGGTACAACACGCAGTATCTGGCTTGTTCAAGCCGTTTTGTGTACTTTCACAACATTTCACCTATCGCAGTTTCGTACTCGCAATAAAACAACACTATCTCGTTAGATGACATCGTTTTTGGTGGTTTCACGACGCTACCTAGCTCAAACTAACCTAACCTTCGCACTTCTATCGTTAGAAAACGTTTTATTCGCTACTTTACAATGTTTTCTACAAGATTACGACGGTTTCATGCGCTTTCACATTAGATATCGCAGTTCCTGACTTGTAATGGTGAAAAACACAGCATCTCACTAAGTGACATTGTTTAATGCGGTTTTAGCGCGGTTCATATCTTACCCTAACCTAACCTAACCAAACCTTACCTAATATACCCTAAGCTAACCTAACCTAACCAAACCTAACCTAACCTAACCTAACCTAACCTAACCTAACCTAACGACGTTTGCAAGCGCTTTCACATTAGATATCGCAGTTCCCGACTTGTAATGGTGAAAAACACTGCATCTCACTAAGTGGAATTGTTTAATGCGGTTTTACGACGGTTCATATCTTAACCTAACCTAACATTCGCACTTGTATTAAAAAACGCTCTATTACACTGTTTCGTTCACAATTACGATATTTGCATAACCTCACAGTTTTTCACCAACTTATTGCAGTACAGAACGCTGTATCTCGCTAAATGACATCGTTCTTTAATGTTTCACGATGCTTGCATGCGCTTTAACGAGAATATCACAACATAGCAGTTTCGCACTTGTAACGGTACAACACGCAGTATTTGGCTTGTTCATGCCGTTTTGTGTGCTTTCACAACATTTCACCTATCGCAGTTTCGTACTCGCAATAAAACAACACTACCTCGTTAGATGACGTTGTTTTTGGTAGTTTCACGACGCTACCTAGCTTAAACTAACATAACTCAACCTAACATAACCTTCGCACTTCTATCGTTAGAAAACGTTTTACTCGCTACTTTACATTGCTTTCTACAACATTACGACGGTTTCAAGCGCTTTCACACTAGATATCACAGTTCCCAACTTGTAAAGGTGAAAAACACTGCATCTCACTAAGTGACATTGTTTAATGCGGTTTTACGACGGTTCATACCTTAACCTAACGTAACCTAACCTAACCTAACCTAACCTTACCTAACCTAACCTAACCTAACCTAACCCAACCCAACCCAACCTAACCTAACCTAACCTAAACTAACCTAACCCAACCTAACCTAACCTAACCTAACCTAACCCAACCTAACCCAACCCAACCCAACCTAACCTAACCTAAGCTAACCTAACCTAACCTAACCAAACCTAACCTAACCTAACTTAACCTAACCTAACGTAACCTAACCTAACCTATTCTAACGTAACCTAACCTTACCTGACCTAACCTAACTTAACGTAACCTAACCTAACCTAACATAACCTAACGTAACCTAACCTAACCTAACCTAACGTAACCTAACCTAACCTAACCCAACCTAACCCAACCCAACCCAACCCAACAACACCCAACCCAACCTAACCTAACCTAACCTAACCTTACCTAACCTAACCAAATTATCCTTACCTAACCTAACCTAACGTAACCTAACCTAACCTAACCTAACGTAACCTAACCTAACTTAACCTAACCTAACCTAACCTAACCCAACCTAACCTAACCTAACCTAACCCCACTCAACCCAACCTAACCTAATCTAACCTAACCTAACCTAACCTAACCTAACCAAACCTCACCTAACCTAACCTAACCTAACCTAACGACGGTTGCAAGCGCTTTCACATTAGATATCGCAGTTCCCCACTTTTAATGGTGAAAAACACTGCATCTCACTAATTGACATTGTTTAATGCGGTTTTACGACGGTTCATATCTTAACCTAACCTAACATTCGCACTTGTATCTAAAAACGCTCTATTACACTGTTTTGTTCACAATTACGATATTTGCATAACCTCACACTTTTTCACCAACTTATTGCAGTACAGAACGCTGTATCTCGCTAAATGACATTGTTCTTTAAGGTTTCACGATGCTTGCATGCGCTTTAACGAGAATATCACATTATAGCAGTTTCGCACTTGTAACGGTACAACACGCAGTATCTGGCTTGTTCAAGCCGTTTTGTGTACTTTCACAACATTTCACCTATCGCAGTTTCGTACTCGCAATAAAACAACACTATCTCGTTAGATGACATCGTTTTTGGTGGTTTCACGACGCTACCTAGCTCAAACTAACCTAACCTTCGCACTTCTATCGTTAGAAAACGTTTTATTCGCTACTTTACAATGTTTTCTACAAGATTACGACGGTTTCATGCGCTTTCACATTAGATATCGCAGTTCCCGACTTGTAATGGTGAAAAACACAGCATCTCACTAAGTGACATTGTTTATAGCGGTTTTAGCGCGGTTCATATCTTACCCTAACCTAACCTAACCAAACCTTACCTAACATACCCTAACCTAACCTAACCCATCCTAACCTAACCAAACCTAACCTAACCTAACCTAACCTAACCTAACCTAACCTAACCTAACCTAACCTAACGACGTTTGCAAGCGCTTTCACATTAGATATCGCAGTTCCCGACTTGTAATGGTGAAAAACACTGCATCTCACTAAGTGGAATTGTATAATGCGGTTTTAGGACGGTTCATATCTTAACCTAACCTAACATTCGTACTTGTATTAAAAAACGCTCTATTACACTGTTTCGTTCACAATTACGATAGTTGCATAACCTCACAGTTTTTCACCAACTTATTGCAGTACAGAACGCTGTATCTCGCTAAATGACATCGTTCTTTAATGTTTCACGATGCTTGCATGCGCTTTAACGAGAATATCACAAGATAGCAGTTTCGCACTTGTAACGGTACAACACGCAGTATTTGGCTTGTTCATGCCGTTTTGTGTGCTTTCACAACATTTCACCTATCGCAGTTTCGTACTCGCAATAAAACAACACTATCTCGTTAGATGACGTTGTTTTTGGTAGTTTTACAACGCTACCTAGCTTAAACTAACATAACTCAACCTAACATAACCTTCGCACTTCTATCGTTAGAAAACGTTTTACTCGCTACTTTACATTGCTTTCTACAACATTACGACGGTTTCAAGCGCTTTCACATTAGATATCACAGTTCCCAACTTGTAAAGGTGAAAAACACTGCATCTCACTAAGTGACATTGTTTAATGCGGTTTTACGACGGTTCATACCTTAACCTAACGTAACCTAACCTAACCTAACCTAACCTTACCTAACCTAACCTAACCTAACCTAACCTAACCCAACCCAACCCAACCTAACCTAACCTAACCTAAACTAACCTAACCCAACCTAACCTAACCTAACCTAACCTAACCTAACCCAACCTAACCCAACCCAACCCAACCTAACCTAACCTAAGCTAACCTAACCTAACCTAACCAAACCTAACCTAACCTAACTTAACCTAACCTAACGTAACCTAACCTAACCTAACCTATTCTAACGTAACCTAACCTTACCTGACCTAACCTAACTTAACGTAACCTAACCTAACCTAACATAACCTAACGTAACCTAACCTAACCTAACCTAACGTAACCTAACCTAACCTAACCCAACCTAACCCAACCCAACCCAACCCAACAACACCCAACCCAACCTAACCTAACCTAACCTAACCTTACCTAACCTAACCAAATTATCCTTACCTAACCTAACCTAACGTAACCTAACCTAACCTAACGTAACCTAACCTAACCTAACCTAACCTAACCCAACCTAACCTAACCTAACCTAACCTAACCCCACTCAACCCAACCTAACCTAATCTAACCTAACCTAACCTAACCTAACCAAACCTAACCTAACCTAACCTAACCTAACCTTACCTAACGACGGTTGCAAGCGCTTTCACATTAGATATCGCAGTTCCCCACTTTTAATGGTGAAAAACACTGCATCTCACTAATTGACATTGTTTAATGCGGTTTTACGACGGTTCATATCTTAACCTAACCTAACATTCGCGCTTGTATCTAAAAACGCTCTATTACACTGTTTTGTTCACAATTACGATATTTGCATAACCTCACACTTTTTCACCAACTTATTGCAGTACAGAACGCTGTATCTCGCTAAATTACATTGTTCTTTAAGGTTTCACGATGCTTGCATGCGCTTTAACGAGAATATCACTATATAGCAGTTTCGCACTTAAAACGGTAGAACACGCAGTATTTGGCTTGTTCATGCCGTTTTGTGTGCTTTCACAACATTTCACCTATCGCAGTTTAATACTCGCAATAAAACAACACTATCTCGTTAGATGACGTCGTTATTGGTAGTTTCACGACGCTACGTAGCTCAAACTAACCTAACCTTCGCACTTCTATCGTTAGAAAACGTTTTATTCGCTACTTTACAATGTTTTCTACAAGATTACGACGGTTTCATGCGCTTTCACATTAGATATCGCAGTTCCCGACTTGTAATGGTGAAACACACAGCATCTCACTGAGTGACATTGTTTAATGCGGTTTTAGCGCGGTTCATATCTTCACCTAACCTAACCTAACCTTACCTAACCCAACCTAACCCAACCTAACCTAACCTAACCTAACCAAACCTTACCTAACATAACCTAACCTAACCTAACCTAACCAAACCTAACCTAACCTAACGTAACCTAACCTAACCTAACCTAACCTAACCAAACCTAACCTAACCTAACCTAACGTAACCTTACCTAACCTAACCTAACCTAACCCAACCCAACCCAACCTAACCTAACCTAACCTAACCTAAACTAACCTAACCCAACCTAACCTAACCTAACCCAACTAAACCCAACCCAACCCAACCTAACCTAACCTAAGCTAACCTAACCTAACCTAACCAAACCTAACCTAACCTAACCTAACGTAACCTAACCTAACCTAACCTATTCTAACGTAACCTAACCTTACCTGACCTAACCTAACCTAACCTAACCTAACATAACCTAACGTAACCTAACCTAACCTAACCTAACGTAACCTAACCTAACCTAACCCAACCTAACCCAACCCAACCCAACCCAACACAACCCAACCCAACCTAAGCTAACCTAACCTAACCTTACCTAACCTAACCAAATTATTCTTACCTAACCTAACCTAACCTAACGTAACCTAACCTAACGTGCCCTAACGTAACCTAACCTAACCTAACCTAACCCAACTCAACCCAACCTAACCTAATCTAACCTAACCTAACCTAACCTAACCAAACCTAACCTAACCTAACCTAACCTATTCTATCCTAACGACAGTTGCAAGCGCTTTCACATTAGATATCGCAGTTCCCGACTTGTAATGGTGAGAAACACTGCATCTCACTAAGTGACATTGTTTAATGCGGTTTTACGACGGTTGATATCCCAACCTAACCTAACATTCGCACTTGTATCTCAAAACGCTCTATTACACTGTTTCGTTCACAGTTACGATATTTGCATGACCTCACAGTTTTTCACCAACTTATCACAGTACAGAACGCTGTCTCTCGCTAAATGACATCATTCTTTAAGGTTTCACGATGCTTGCATGCGCTTTAACGAGAATATCACATTATAGCAGTTTCGCACTTGTAACGGTACAACACGCAGTATCTGGCTTGTTCAAGCCGTTTTGTGTACTTTCACAACATTTCACCTATCGCAGTTTCGTACTCGCAATAAAACAACACTATCTCGTTAGATGACATCGTTTTTGGTGGTTTCACGACGCTACCTAGCTCAAACTAACCTAACCTTCGCACTTCTATCGTTAGAAAACGTTTTACTCGCAACTTTACAATGTTTTCTACAAGATTACGACGGCTTCATGCGCTTTCACATTAGATATCGCAGTTCCCGACTTGTAATGGTGAAAAACACTGCATCTCACTAAGTGGAATTGTTTAATGCGGTTTTACGACGGTTCATATCTTAACCTAACCTAACATTCGCACTTGTATTAAAAAACGCTCTATTACACTGTTTCGTTCACAATTACGATATTTGCATAACCTCACAGTTTTTCACCAACTTATTGCAGTACAGAACGCTGTATCTCGCTAAATGACATCGTTCTTTAATGTTTCACGATGCTTGCATGCGCTTTAACGAGAATATCACAACATAGCAGTTTCGCACTTGTAACGGTACAACACGCAGTATTTGGCTTGTTCATGCCGTTTTGTGTGCTTTCACAACATTTCACCTATCGCAGTTTCGTACTCGCAATAAAACAACACTATCTCGTTAGATGACGTTGTTTTTGGTAGTTTCACGACGCTACCTAGCTTAAACTAACATAACTCAACCTAACATAACCTTCGCACTTCTATCGTTAGAAAACGTTTTGCTCGCTACTTTACATTGCTTTCTACAACATTACGATGGTTTCAAGCGCTTTCACATTAGATATCACAGTTCCCAACTTGTAAAGGTGAAAAACACTGCATCTCACTAAGTGACATTGTTTAATGCGGTTTTACGACGGTTCATACCTTAACCTAACGTAACCTAACCTAACCTAACCTAACCTAACCTAACCTAACCTAACCCAACCCAACCCAACCTAACCTAACCTAACCTAAACTAACCTAACCCAACCTAACCTAACCTAACCTAACCTAACCCAACCTAACCCAACCCAACCCAACCTAACCTAACCTAAGCAAACCTAACCTAAACTAACCAAACCTAACCTAACCTAACTTAACCTAACCTAACGTAACCTACTCTAACCTAACCTATTCTAACGTAACCTAACCTTACCTGACCTAACCTAACTTAACGTAACCTAACCTAACCTAACATAACCTAACGTAACCTAACCTAACCTAACCTAACGTAACCTAACCTAACCTAACCCAACCTAACCCAACCCAACCCAACAACACCCAACCCAACCTAACCTAACCTAACCTAACCTAACCTTACCTAACCTAACCAAATTATCCTTACCTAACCTAACTTAACCTAACGTAACCTAACCTAACCTAACGTAACCTAACCTAACCTAACGTAACCTAACCCAACCTAACCTAACCTAACCTAACCTAACCCCACTCAACCCAACCTAACCTAATCTAACCTAACCTAACCTAACCTAACCTAACCTAACCTAACCTAACCTAACCTAACCTAACGACGGTTGCAAGCGCTTTCACATTAGATATCGCAGTTCCCCACTTTTAATGGTGAAAAACACTGCATCTCACTAATTGACATTGTTTAATGCGGTTTTACGACGGTTCATATCTTAACCTAACCTAACATTCGCACTTGTATCTAAAAACGCTCTATTACACTGTTTCGTTCACAATTACGATATTTGCATAACCTCACAGTTTTTCACCAACTTATTGCAGTACAGAACGCTGTATCTCGCTAAATGACATCGTTCTTTAATGTTTCACGATGCTTGCATGCGCTTTAACGAGAATATCACAACATAGCAGTTTCGCACTTGTAACGGTACAACACGCAGTATTTGGCTTGTTCATGCCGTTTTGTGTGCTTTCACAACATTTCACCTATCGCAGTTTCGTACTCGCAATAAAACAACACTATCTCGTTAGATGACGTTGTTTTTGGTAGTTTCACGACGCTACCTAGCTTAAACTAACATAACTCAACCTAACATAACCTTCGCACTTCTATCGTTAGAAAACGTTTTACTCGCTACTTTACATTGCTTTCTACAACATTACGACGGTTTCAAGCGCTTTCACATTAGATATCACAGTTCCCAACTTGTAAAGGTGAAAAACACTGCATCTCACTAAGTGACATTGTTTAATGCGGTTTTACAACGGTTCATACCTTAACCTAACGTAACCTAACCTAACCTAACCTAACCTTACCTAACCTAACCTAACCTAACCTAACCCAACCCAACCCAACCTAACCTAACCTAACCTAAACTATCCTAACCCAACCTAACCTAACCTAACCTAACCTAACCCAACCTAACCCAACCCAACCCAACCTAACCTAACCTAAGCTAACCTAACCTAACCTAACCAAACCTAACCTAACCTAACTTAACCTAACCTAACGTAACCTAACCTAACCTAACCTATTCTAACGTAACCTAACCTTACCTGACCTAACCTAACTTAACGTAACCTAACCTAACCTAACATAACCTAACGTAACCTAACCTAAGCTAACGTAACCTAACCTAACCTAACCCAACCTAACCCAACCCAACCCAACCCAACAACACCCAACCCAACCTAACCTAACCTAACCTAACCTTACCTAACCTAACCAAATTATCCTTACCTAACCTAACCTAACGTAACCTAACCTAACCTAACCTAACGTAACCTAACCTAACCTAACCTAACCTAACCTAACCTAACCCAACCTAACCTAACCTAACCTAACCTAACCCCACTCAACCCAACCTAACCTAACCTAACCTAACCTAACCTAACCCAACCTAACCTAACCTAACCTAACCTAACCTAACGACGGTTGCAAGCGCTTTCACATTAGATATCGCAGTTCCCCACTTTTAATGGTGAAAAACACTGCATCTCACTAATTGACATTGTTTAATGCGGTTTTACGACGGTTCATATCTTAACCTAACCTAACATTCGCACTTGTATCTAAAAAAGCTCTATTACACTGTTTTGTTCACAATTACGATATTTGCATAACCTCACACTTTTTCACCAACTTATTGCAGTACAGAACGCTGTATCTCGCTAAATGACATTGTTCTTTAAGGTTTCACGATGCTTGCATGCGCTTTAACGAGAATATCACTATATAGCAGTTTCGCACTTGTAACGGTAGAACACGCAGTATTTGGCTTGTTCATGCCGTTTTGTGTGCTTTCACAATATTTCACCTATCGCAGTTTAATACTCGCAATGAAACAACACTATCTCGTTAGATGACGTCGTTTTTGGTAGTTTCACGACGCTACCTAGCTTAAACTAACCTAACCTAACCTAACCTTCGCACTCATATCGTTATAAAACGTTTTACTCGCAACTTTACAATGTTTTCTACAAGATTACGACGGTTTCATGCGCTTTCACATTAGATATCGTAGTTCTCGACTTGTAATGTTGAAAAACACAACATCTCACTAAGTGACATTGTTTAATGCGGTTTTACGACGGTTGATATCCCAACCTAACCTAACATTCGCACTTGTATCTCAAAACGCTCTATTACACTGTTTCGTTCACAATTACGATATTTGCATAACCTCACAGTTTTTCACCAACTTATTGCAGTACAGAACGCTGTATCTCGCTAAATGACATCGTTCTTTAATGTTTCACGATGCTTGCATGCGCTTTAACGAGAATATCACAACATAGCAGTTTCGCACTTGTAACGGTACAACACGCAGTATTTGGCTTGTTCATGCCGTTTTGTGTGCTTTCACAACATTTCACCTATCGCAGTTTCGTACTCGCAATAAAACAACACTATCTCGTTAGATGACGTTGTTTTTGGTAGTTTCACGACGCTACCTAGCTTAAACTAACATAACTCAACCTAACATAACCTTCGCACTTCTATCGTTAGAAAACGTTTTACTCGCTACTTTACATTGCTTTCTACAACATTACGACGGTTTCAAGCGCTTTCACATTAGATATCACAGTTCCCAACTTGTAAAGGTGAAAAACACTGCATCTCACTAAGTGACATTGTTTAATGCGGTTTTACGACGGTTCATACCTTAACCTAACGTAACCTAACCTAACCTAACCTTACCTAACCTAACCTAACCTAACCTAACCCAACCCAACCCAACCTAACCTAACCTAACCTAAACTAACCTAACCCAGCCTAACCTAACCTAACCTAACCTAACCCAACCTAACCCAACCCAACCCAACCTAACATAACCTAAGCTAACCTAACCTAACCTAACCAAACCTAACCTAACCTAACTTAACCTAACCTAACGTAACCTAACCTAACCTAACCTATTCTAACGTAACCTAATCTTACCTGACCTAACCTAACTTAACGTAACCTAACCTAACCTAACATAACCTAACGTAACCTAACCTAACCTAACGTAACCTAACCTAACCTAACCCAACCTAACCCAACCCAACCCAACCCAACAACACCCAACCCAACCTAACCTAACCTAACCTAACCTTACCTAACCTAACCAAATTATCCTTACCTAACCTAACCTAACGTAACCTAACCTAACCTAACCTAACGTAACCTAACCTAACCTAACCTAACCCAACCTAACCTAACCTAACCTAACCTAACCCCACTCAACCCAACCTAACCTAATCTAACCTAACCTAACCTAACCTAACCCAACCTAACCTAACCTAACCTAACCTAACCTAACGACGGTTGCAAGCGCTTTCACATTAGATATCGCAGTTCCCGACTTGTAATGGTGAGAAACACTGCATCTCACTAAGTGACATTGTTTAATGCGGTTTTACGACGGTTCATATCTTAACCTAACCTAACATTCGCACTTGTATCTAAAAACGCTCTATTACACTGTTTCGTTCACAATTACGATATTTGCATAACCTCACAGTTTTTCACCAACTTATTGCAGTACAGAACGCTGTATCTCGCTAAATGACATTGTTCTTGGAGGTTTCACGATGCTTGCATGCGCTTTAACGAGAATATCACATTATAGCAGTTTCGCACTTGTAACGCTACAACACGCAGTATCTAGCTTGTTCATGCCGTTTTGTGTGCTTTCACAATATTTCACCTATCGCAGTTTAATACTCGCAATGAAACAACACTATCTCGTTAGATGACGTCGTTTTTGGTAGTTTCACGACGCTACCTAGCTTAAACTAACCTAACCTAACCTAACCTTCGCACTCATATCGTTATAAAACGTTTTACTCGCAACTTTACAATGTTTTCTACAAGATTACGACGGTTTCATGCGCTTTCACATTAGATATCGTAGTTCTCGACTTGTAATGTTGAAAAACACTACATCTCACTAAGTGACATTGTTTAATGCGGTTTTACGACGGTTGATATCCCAACCTAACCTAACATTCGCACTGGTATCTCAAAACGCTCTATTACACTGTTTCGTTCACAGTTACGATATTTGCATGACCTCACAGTTTTTCACCAACTTATTACAGTACAGAACGCTGTCTCTTGCTAAATGACATCATTCTTTAAGGTTTCACGATGCTTGCATGCGCTTTAACGAGAATATCACATTATAGCAGTTTCGCACTTGTAACGGTACAACACGCAGTATCTGGCTTGTTCAAGCCGTTTTGTGTACTTTCACAACATTTCACCTATCGCAGTTTCGTACTCGCAATAAAACAACACTATCTCGTTAGATGACATCGTTTTTGGTGGTTTCACGACGCTACCTAGCTTAAACTAACATAACTCAACCTAACATAACCTTCGCACTTCTATCGTTAGAAAACGTTTTACTCGCTACTTTACATTGCTTTCTACAACATTACGACGGTTTCAAGCGCTTTCACATTAGATATCACAGTTTCCAACTTGTAAAGGTGAAAAACACTGCATCTCACTAAGTGACATTGTTTAATGCGGTTTTACGACGGTTCATACCTTAACCTAACCTAACCTAACCTAACCTAACCTAACCTAACCTTACCTAACCTAACCTAACCTAACCTAACCCAACCCAACCCAACCTAACCTAACCTAACCTAAACTAACCTAACCCAACCTAACCTAACCTAACCTAACCTAACCCAACCTAACCCAACCCAACCCAACCTAACCTAACCTAAGCTAACCTAACCTAACCTAACCAAACCTAACCTAACCTAACTTAACCTAACCTAACGTAACCTAACCTAACCTAACCTATTCTAACGTAACCTAACCTTACCTGACCTAACCTAACTTAACGTAACCTAACCTAACCTAACATAACCTAACGTAACCTAACCTAACCTAACCTAACGTAACCTAACCGAACCTAACCCAACCTAACCCAACCCAACCCAACCCAACAACACCCAACTCAACCTAACCTAACCTAACCTAACCTTACCTAACCTAACCAAATTATCCTTACCTAACCTAACCTAACCTAACGTAACCTAACCTAACCTAACCTAACGTAACCTAACCTAACCTAACCTAACCCAACCTAACCTAACCTAACCTAACCCCACTCAACCCAACCTAACCTAATCTAACCTAACCTAACCTAACCTAACCTAACCAAACCTAACCTAACCTAACGACGGTTGCAAGCGCTTTCACATTAGATATCGCAGTTCCCCACTTTTAATGGTGAAAAACACTGCATCTCACTAATTGACATTGTTTAATGCGGTTTTACGACGGTTCATATCTTAACCTAACCTAACATTCGCACTTGTATCTAAAAACGCTCTATTACACTGTTTTGTTCACAATTACGATATTTGCATAACCTCACACTTTTTCACCAACTTATTGCAGTACAGAACGCTGTATCTCGCTAAATGACATTGTTCTTTAAGGTTTCACGATGCTTGCATGCGCTTTAACGAGAATATCACATTATAGCAGTTTCGCACTTCTAACGGTACAACACGCAGTATCTGGCTTGTTCAAGCCGTTTTGTGTACTTTCACAACATTTCACCTATCGCAGTTTCGTACTCGCAATAAAACAACACTATCTCGTTAGATGACATCGTTTTTGGTGGTTTCACGACGCTACCTAGCTCAAACTAACCTAACCTTCGCACTTCTATCGTTAGAAAACGTTTTATTCGCTACTTTACAATGTTTTCTACAAGATTACGACGGTTTCATGCGCTTTCACATTAGATATCGCAGTTCCCGACTTGTAATGGTGAAAAATACAGCATCTCACTAAGTGACATTGTTTAATGCGGTTTTAGCGCGGTTCATATCTTACCCTAACCTAACCTAACCAAACCTTACCTAACATACCCTAACCTAACCTAACCTAACCTAACCTAACCAAACCTAACCTAACCTAACCTAACCTAACCAAACCTAACCTAACGACGTTTGCAAGCGCTTTCACATTAGATATCGCAGTTCCCGACTTGTAATGGTGAAAAACACTGCATCTCACTAAGTGGAATTGTTTAATGCGGTTTTACGACGGTTCATATCTTAACCTAACCTAACATTCGCACTTGTATTAAAAAACGCTCTATTACACTGTTTCGTTCACAATTACGATATTTGCATAACCTCACAGTTTTTCACCAACTTATTGCAGTACAGAACGCTGTATCTCGCTAAATGACATCGTTCTTTAATGTTTCACGATGCTTGCATGCGCTTTAACGAGAATATCACAACATAGCAGTTTCGCACTTGTAACGGTACAACACGCAGTATTTGGCTTGTTCATGCCGTTTTGTGTGCTTTCACAACATTTCACCTATCGCAGTTTCGTACTCGCAATAAAACAACACTATCTCGTTAGATGACGTTGTTTTTGGTAGTTTCACGACGCTACCTAGCTTAAACTAACAGAACTCAACCTAACATAACCTTCGCACTTCTATCGTTAGAAAACGTTTTACTCGCTACTTTACATAGCTTTCTACAACATTACGACGGTTTCAAGCGCTTTCACATTAGATATCACAGTTCCCAACTTGTAAAGGTGAAAAACACTGCATCTCACTAAGTGACATTGTTTAATGCGGTTTTACGACGGTTCATACCTTAACCTAACGTAACCTAACCTAACCTAACCTAACCTTACCTAACCTAACCTAACCTAACCTAACCTAACCCAACCCAACCCAACCTAACCTAACCTAACCTAAACTAACCTAACCCAACCTAACCTAACCTAACCTAACCTAACCCAACCTAACCCAACCCAACCCAACCTAACCTAACCTAAGCTAACCTAACCTAACCTAACCAAACCTAACCTAACCTAACTTAACCTAACCTAACGTAACCTAACCTAACCTAACCTATTCTAACGTAACCTAACCTTACCTGACCTAACCTAACTTAACGTAACCTAACCTAACCTAACATAACCTAACGTAACCTAACCTAACCTAACCTAACGTAACCTAACCTAACCTAACCCAACCTAACCCAACCCAACCCAACCCAACAACACCCAACCCAACCTAACCTAACCTAACCTAACCTTACCTAACCTAACCAAATTATCCTTACCTAACCTAACCTAACGTAACCTAACCTAACCTAACCTAACGTAACCTAACCTAACCTAACCTAACCTAACCCAACCTAACCTAACCTAACCTAACCTAACCTAACCCCACTCAACCCAACCTAACCTAATCTAACCTAACCTAACCTAACCTAACCTAACCAAACCTAACCTAACCTAACCTAACCTAACGACGGTTGCAAGCGCTTTCACATTAGATATCGCAGTTCCCCACTTTTAATGGTGAAAAACACTGCATCTCACTAATTGACATTGTTTAATGCGGTTTTACGACGGTTCATATCTTAACCTAACCTAACATTCGCACTTGTATCTAAAAACGCTCTATTACACTGTTTTGTTCACAATTACGATATTTGCATAACCTCACAATTTTTTCACCAACTTATTGCAGTACAGAACGCTGTATCTCGCTAAATGACATTGTTCTTTAAGGTTTCACGATGCTTGCATGCGCTTTAACGAGAATATCACTATATAGCAGTTTCGCACTTGTAACGGTAGAACACGCAGTATTTGGCTTGTTCATGCCGTTTTGTGTGCTTTCACAACATTTCACCTATCGCAGTTTAATACTCGCAATAAAACAACACTATCTCGTTAGATGACGTCGTTATTGGTAGTTTCACGACGCTACGTAGCTCAAACTAACCTAACCTTCGCACTTCTATCGTTAGAAAACGTTTTTTTGGCTACTTTACAATGTTTTCTACAAGATTACGACGGTTTCATGCGCTTTCACATTAGATATCGCAGTTCCCGACTTGTAATGGTGAAACACAGAGCATCTCACTGAGTGACATTGTGTAATGCGGTTTTAGCGCGGTTCATATCTTCACCTAACCTAACCTAACCTTACCTAACCCAACCTAACCCAACCTAACCTAGCCTAACCTAACCAAACCTTACCTAACATAACCTAACCTAACCTAACCTAACCAAACCTAACCTAACCTAACGTAACGTAACCTAACCTAACCTAACCTAACCAAACCTAACCTAACCTAACCTAACGTAACCTTACCTAACCTAACCTAACCTAACCCAACCCAACCCAACCTAACCTAACCTAACCTAACCTAAACTAACGTAACCCAACCTAACCTAACCTAACCTAACCCAACCAAACCCAACCCAACCCAACCTAACCTAACCTAAGCTAACCTAACCTAACCTAACCAAACCTAACCTAACCTAACCTAACGTAACCTAACCTAACCTAACCTATTCTAACGTATTCTAACCTTACCTGACCTAACCTAACCTAACGTAACCTAACCTAACCTAACATAACCTAACGTAACCTAACCTAACCTAACCTAACGTAACCTAACCTAACCTAACCCAACCTAACCCAACCCAACCCAACCCAACACAACCCAACCCAACCTAAGCTAACCTAACCTAACCTTACCTAACCTAACCAAATTATTCTTACCTAACCTAACCTAACCTAACGTAACCTAACCTAACGTACCCTAACGTAACCTAACCTAACCTAACCTAACCCAACTCAACCCAACCTAACCTAATCTAACCTAACCTAACCTAACCTAACCAAACCTAACCTAACCTAACCTAACCTATTCTATCCTAACGACAGTTGCAAGCGCTTTCACATTAGATATCGCAGTTCCCGACTTGTAATGGTGAGAAACACTGCATCTCACTAAGTGACATTGTTTAATGCGGTTTTACGACGGTTCATATCTTAACCTAACCTAACATTCGCTCTTGTATCTAAAAACACTCTATTACACTGTTTCGTTCACAATTACGATATTTGCATAACCTCACAGTTTTTCACCAACTTATTGCAGTACAGAACGCTGTATCTCGCTAAATGACATTGTTCTTGGAGGTTTCACGATGCTTGCATGCGCTTTAACGAGAATATCACATTATAGCAGTTTCGCACTTGTAACGCTACAACACGCAGTTTCTAGCTTGTTCATGCCGTTTTGTGTGCTTTCACAATATTTCACCTATCGCAGTTTAATACTCGCAATGAAACAACACTATCTCGTTAGATGACGTCGTTTTTGGTAGTTTCACGACGCTACCTAGCTTAAACTGACCTAACGTAACCTAACCTTTGCACTCATATCGTTATAAAACGTTTTACTCGCAACTTTGCAATGTTTTCTACAAGATTACGACGGTTTCATGCGCTTTCACATTAGATATTGTAGTTCTCGACTTGTAATGTTGAAAAACACTACGTCTCACTAAGTGACATTGTTTAATGCGGTTTTACGACGGTTGATATCCCAACCTAACCTAACATTCGCACTTGTATCTCAAAACGCTCTATTACACTGTTTCGTTCACAGTTACGATATTTGCATGACCTCACAGTTTTTCACCAACTTATTACAGTACAGAACGCTGTCTCTCGCTAAATGACATCATTCTTTAAGGTTTCACGATGCTTGCATGCGCTTTAACGAGAATATCACATTATAGCAGTTTCGCACTTGTAACGGTACAACACGCAGTATCTGGCTTGTTCGAGCCGTTTTGTGTACTTTCACAACATTTCTCCTATCGCAGTTTTGTACTCGCAATAAAACAACACTATCTCGTTAGATGACATCGTTTTTGGTGGTTTCACGACGCTACCTAGCTCAAACTAACCTAACCTTCGCACTTCTATCGTTAGAAAACGTTTTACTCGCAACTTTACAATGTTTTCTACAAGATTACGACGGTTTCATGCGCTTTCACATTAGATATCGCAGTTCCCGACTTGTAATGGTGAAAAACACTGCATCTCACTAAGTGGAATTGTTTAATGCGGTTTTACGACGGTTCATATCTTAACCTAACCTAACATTCGCACTTGTATTAAAAACGCTCTATTACACTGTTTCGTTCACAATTACGATATTTGCATAACCTCACAGTTTTTCACCAACTTATTGCAGTACAGAACGCTGTATCTCGCTAAATGACATCGTTCTTTAATGTTTCACGATGCTTGCATGCGCTTTAACGAGAATATCACAACATAGCAGTTTCGCACTTGTAACGGTACAACACGCAGTATTTGGCTTGTTCATGCCGTTTTGTGTGCTTTCACAACATTTCACTTATCGCAGTTTCGTACTCGCAATAAAACAACACTATCTCGTTAGATGACGTTGTTTTTGGTAGTTTCACGACGCTACCTAGCTTAAACTAACATAACTCAACCTAACATAACCTTCGCACTTCTATCGTTAGAAAACGTTTTACTCGCTACTTTACATTGCTTTCTACAACATTACGACGGTTTCAAGCGCTTTCACATTAGATATCACAGTTTCCAACTTGTAAAGGTGAAAAACACTGCATCTCACTAAGTGACATTGTTTAATGCGGTTTTACTACGGTTCATACCTTAACCTAACGTAACCTAACCTAACCTAACCTTACCTAACCTAACCTAACCTAACCTAACCCAACCCAAACCAACCTAACCTAACCTAACCTAAACTAACCCAACCCATCCTAACCTAACCTAAGCTAACCTAACCTAACCTGACCAAACCTAACCTAACCTAACTTAACCTAACCTAACGTAACGTAACCTAACCTAACCTATTCTAACGTAACCTAACCTTACCTGACCTAACCTAACTTAACGTAACCTAGCCTAACCTAACATAACCTAACGTAACCTAACCTAACCTAACCTAACGTAACCTAACCTAACCTAACCCAACCTAACCCAACCCAACCCAACCCAACAACACCCAACCCAACCTAACCTAACCTAACCTAACCTTACCTAACCTAACCAAATTATCCTTACCTAACCTAACCTAACCTAACGTAACCTAACCTAACCTAACCTAACGTAACCTAACCTAACCTAACCCAACCTAACCTAACCTAACCTAACCTAACCTAACCCCACTCAACCCAACCTAACCTAATGTAACCTAACCTAACCTAACCTAACCTAACCAAACCTAACCTAACCTAACCTAACCTAACGTAACGACGGTTGCAAGCGCTTTCACATTAGATATCGCAGTTCCCCACTTTTAATGGTGAAAAACACTGCATCTCACTAATTGACATTGTTTAATGCGGTTTTACGACGGTTCATATCTTAACCTAACCTAACATTCGCACTTGTATCTAAAAACGCTCTATTACACTGTTTTGTTCACAATTACGATATTTGCATAACCTCACACTTTTTCACCAACTTATTGCAGTACAGAACGCTGTATCTCGCTAAATGACATTGTTCTTTAAGGTTTCACGATGCTTGCATGCGCTTTAACGAGAATATCACTATATAGCAGTTTCGCACTTGCAACGGTAGAACACGCAGTATTTGGCTTGTTCATGCCGTTTTGTGTGCTTTCACAACATTTCACCTATCGCAGTTTAATACTCGCAATAAAACAACACTATCTCGTTAGATGACGTCGTTATTGGTAGTTTCACGACGCTACGTAGCTCAAACTAACCTAACCTTCGCACTTCTATCGTTAGAAAATGTTTTATTCGCTACTTTACAATGTTTTCTACAAGATTACGACGGTTTCATGCGCTTTCACATTAGATATCGCAGTTCCCGACTTGTAATGGTGAAACACACAGCATCTCACTGAGTGACATTGTTTAATGCGGTTTTAGCGCGGTTCATATCTTCACCTAACCTAACCTAACCTTACCTAACCCAACCTAACCCAACCTAACCTAACCTAACCTAACCAAACCTTACCTAACATAACCTAACCTAACCTAACCTAACCAAACCTAACCTAACCTAACGTAACCTAACCTAACCTAACCAAACCTAACCTAACCTAACCTAACGTAACCTAACCTAACCTAACCTAACCTAACCCAACCCAACCCAACCTAACCTAACCTAACCTAACCTAAACTAACCTAAACTAACCTAACCCAACCTAACCTAACCTAACCTAACCTAACCTAACCCAACCAAACCCAACCCAACCCAACCTAACCTAACCTAAGCTAACCTAACCTAACCTAACCAAACCTAACCTAACCTAACCTAACGTAACCTAACCTAACCTAACCTATTCTAACGTAACCTAACCTTACCTGACCTAACCTAACCTAACGTAACCTAACCTAACCTAACATAACCTAACGTAGGCTAACCTAACCTAACCTAACCTAACGTAACCTAACCTAACCTAACCCAACCTAACCCAACCCAACCCAACCCAACACAACCCAACCCAACCTAAGCTAACCTAACCTAACCTTACCTAACCTAACCAAATTATTCTTACCTAACCTAACCTAACCTAACGTAACCTAACCTAACGTACCCTAACGTAACCTAACCTAACCTAACCTAACCCAACTCAACCCAACCTAACCTAATCTAACCTAACCTAACCTAACCTAACCTAACCTAACCAAACCTAACCTAACCTAACCTAACCTATTCTAACCTAACGACGGTTGCAAGCGCTTTCACATTAGATATCGCAGTTCCCGACTTGTAATGGTGAGAAACACTGCATCTCACTAAGTGACATTGTTTAATGCGGTTTTACGACGGTTCATATCTTAACCTAACCTAACATTCGCACTTGTATCTAAAAACGCTCTATTACACTGTTTCGTTCACAATTACGATATTTGCATAACCTCACAGTTTTTCACCAACTTATTGCAGTACAGAACGCTGTATCTCGCTAAATGACATTGCTCTTGGAGGTTTCACGATGCTTGCATGCGCTTTAACGAGAATATCACATTATAGCAGTTTCGCACTTGTAACGCTACAACACGCAGTATCTAGCTTGTTCATGCCGTTTTGTGTGCTTTCACAATATTTCACCTATCGCAGTTTAATACTCGCAATGAAACAACACTATCTCGTTAGATGACGTCGTTTTTGTAGTTTCACGACGCTACCTAGCTTAAACTAACCTAACCTAACCTAACCTTCGCACTTCTATCGTTATAAAACGTTTTACTCGCAACTTTACAATGTTTTCTACAAGATTACGACGGTTTCATGCGCTTTCACATTAGATATCGTAGTTCTCAACTTGTAATGTTGAAAAACACTACATCTCACTAAGTGACATTGTTTAATGCGGTTTTACGACGGTTGATATCCCAACCTAACCTAACATTCGCACTTGTATCTAAATACGCTCAATTACACTGTTTCGTTCACAATTACGATATTTGCTTGACCTCACAGTTTCTCACCAACGTATTACAGTACAGAACGCTGTATCTCGCTAAATGACATCGTTCTTTATTGTTTCACGATACTTGCATGCGCTTTAACGAGAATATCACAATAAAGCAGTTTCGCACTTGTAACGGCACAAGACGCAGTATCTGGCTGGTTCATGCCATTTTGTGTGCTTTCCTAATATTTCACCTATCGCAGTTTAGTACTCGCAATAAAACATCACTATCTCGTTAGATGACATCGTTTTTGGTGGTTTCACGACGCTACCTAGCTCAAACTAACCTAACCTTCGCACTTCTATCGTTAGAAAACATTTTATTCGCTACTTTACAATGTTTTCTACAAGATTACGACGGTTTCATGCGCTTTCACATTAGATATCGCAGTTCCCGACTTGTAATGGTGAAAAACACAGCATCTCACTAAGTGACATTGTTTAATGCGGATTTAGCGCGGTTCATATCTTAACCTAACCTAACCTAACAACCTAACCTAACCTTACCTAACCCAACCTAACCTAACCTAACCTAACCTAACCTAACCAAACCTTACCTAACATACCCTAACCTAACCCAACCAAACCTAACCTAACCTAACCTAACCTAACGTAACCTAACCTAACCTAACCTAACCTAACATAACCTAACGACGTTTGCAAGCGCTTTCACATTAGATATCGCAGTTCCCGACTTGTAATGGTGAAAAACACTGCATCTCACTAAGTGACATTGTTTAATGTGGTTTTACGACGGTTCATATCTTAACCTAACCTGACATCCTCACTTGTATCTAAAAACGCTCTATTACACTGTTTTGTTCACTATTACGACATTTGCATAACCTCACAGTTTTTCACCAACTTATTGCAGTACAGAACGCTGTATCTCGCTAAATGACATTGTTCTTTAAGGTTTCACGATGCTTGCATGCGCTTTAACGAGAATATCACAATATAGCAGTTTCGCACTTGTAACGGTAGAACACGCAGTATTTGGCTTGTTCATGCCGTTTTGTGTGTTTTCACAACATTTCACCTATCGCAGTTTAATACTCGCAATAAAACAACACTATCTCGTTAGATGACGTCGTTCTTGGTAGTTTCACGACGCTACCTAGCTTAAACTAACCTAACCTAAAGTAACCTTCGCACTTCTATCGTTAGAAAACGTTTTACTCGCAACTTTACAATGTTTTCTACAAGATTACGACGGTTTCATGCGCTTTCACATTAGATATTGTAGTTCCCGACTTCTAATGTTGAAAAACACTACATCTCACTAAGTGACATTGTTTAATGCGGTTTTACGACGGTTGATACCTTAACCTAACGTAACCTAACCTAACCTAACCTAACCTTACCTAACCTAACCTAACCTAACCCAACCCAAACCAACCTAACCTAACCTAACCTAAACTAACCTAACCCAACCTAACCTAACCTAACCTAACCTAACCCAACCTAACCCAACCCAACCCATCCTAACCTAACCTAAGCTAACCTAACCTAACCTGACCAAACCTAACCTAACCTAACTTAACCTAACCTAACGTAACCTAACCTAACCTAACCTATTCTAACGTAACCTAACCTTACCTGACCTAACCTAACTTAACGTAACCTAACCTAACCTAACATAACCTAACGTAACCTAACCTAACCTAACCTAACGTAACCTAACCTAACCTAACCCAACCTAACCCAACCCAACCCAACCCAACAACACCCAACCCAACCTAACCTAACCTAACCTAACCTTACCTAACCTAACCAAATTATCCTTACCTAACCTAACCTAACCTAACGTAACCTAACCTAACCTAACCTAACGTAACCTAACCTAACCTAACCCAACCTAACCTAACCTAACCTAACCTAACCTAACCCCACTCAACCCAACCTAACCTAATGTAACCTAACCTAACCTAACCTAACCTAACCAAACCTAACCTAACCTAACCTAACCTAACGTAACGACGGTTGCAAGCGCTTTCACATTAGATATCGCAGTTCCCCACTTTTAATGGTGAAAAACACTGCATCTCACTAATTGACTAAAGTGCTTATTTGGGCCGGTTGGTACATGGTCAACGAAGTGAAAAAACAGCGCGTAACACAGGACACAGGACAGAGAAGAGACGGACGAGGCGCTGACTTACAACCAAAATTTATTTCGTACAGGGGTGTATATATAGCACACGAAACTTGAAAAAAGAGGGAGAGAAGTCGAGTGACATGAAAGAGTAATTTTTGTTATGATTGTATGCGTATAACAAATAAACTGAGATTGCGCAATCATTCGCTTGTCAAATACGCCAATTCCCTGGTGAGGAGCGTTATCGAAGGTGCACTGACACACATATCGCCTTTCTTGATTATGCAGAATGCCTCATAAATCTCACGTGTCCTTTTATCTCTGTAGCGTCGAAGTATCTTGCATTTGTCAAACAATGCACGGCATCCACAAATGGAGCTGTGCGCAGCTAAGTGGCTGCCAACAGAACCCCGCATTAGATTGCGGTGTTCCCTGAGGCGGTCATTTATACAGCGGCCAGAATGCCCGATGTAACAGCGGCCGCAAGAGAGGGGGATTTCATAAATGGCACAAAAACAACAGTCAACAAACTTGATTGCGTGTTTTTTATCACACACGCGAGGCCCTCTGTCCTCTCTGTTCACCTGATGGCACATACTAGAGAACTTATTTCTGGCTGAAAAAACAACTCTGATTCCAGCTTTTTGTGCTACCTTTTTTAAACAATGTGACACCTTATGCAAGTAAGGAATGACTGCTGTTCTTGAAAAAGAACTTTTTTCTTGACCACTAGTCGGTTCGGTTAGCTGTTTGATGTCTTTTAAGGTACTTTCAGCTATGGAACACAGTATGTTATCCGGGTACCCTGCCTTGCGCAATCTGCGCACCTGTGACTCAAAACTAGTACACAATGTGTGATGGCAAGACCGCATCAGGGCCGCCTTTAGACAGGATTTTGCAATCGCTCGCTTTACAAGTTTTGAATGCGCAGAACTGTAGGGTAGCAAACTTTTTTTGGAAAGTTTGCTACCTGCAACTGCAACTAACCACTGAATTCCCCATTGCTAACAAACTCCGGTTCCTTGACATTGAAGTTTTTTTGTCCGACCACGTGTGCTGGCAGTATGCCCCCCGCTCCAAAAAAAGTTTGCTACCCTACAGTTCTGCGCATTCAAAACTTGTAAAGCGAGCGATTGCAAAATCCTGTCTAAAGGCGGCCCTGATGCGGTCTTGCCATCACCTATTGTGTACTAGTTTTGAGTCACAGGTGCGCAGATTGCGCAAGGCAGGGTACCCGGATAACATACTGTGTTCCATAGCTGAAAGTATCTTAAAAGACATCAAACAGCTAACCGAACCGACTAGTGGTCAAGAAAAAAGTTCTTTTTCAAGAACAGCAGTCATTCCTTACTTGCATAAGGTGTCACATTGTTTAAAAAAGGTAGCACAAAAAGCTGGAATCAGAGTTGTTTTTTCAGCCAGAAATAAGTTCTCTAGTATGTGCCATCAGGTGAACAGAGAGGACAGAGGGCCTCGCGTGTGTGATAAAAAACACGCAATCAAGTTTGTTGAATGTTGTTTTTGTGCCATTTATGAAATCCCCCTCTCTTGCGGCCGCTGTTACATCGGGCATTCTGGCCGCTGTATAAATGACCGCCTCAGGGAACACCGCAATCTAATGCGGGGTTCTGTTGGCAGCCACTTAGCTGCGCACAGCTCCATTTGTGGATGCCGTGCATTGTTTGACAAATGCAAGATACTTCGACGCTACAGAGATAAAAGGACACGTGAGATTTATGAGGCATTCTGCATAATCAAGAAAGGCGATATGTGTGTCAGTGCACCTTCGATAACGCTCCTCACCAGGGAATTGGCGTATTTGACAAGCGAATGATTGCGCAATCTCAGTTTATTTGTTATACGCATACAATCATAACAAAAATTACTCTTTCATGTCACTCGACTTCTCTCCCTCTTTTTTCAAGTTTCGTGTGCTATATATACACCCCTGTACGAAATAAATTTTGGTTGTAAGTCAGCGCCTCGTCCGTCTCTTCTCTGTCCTGTGTCCTGTGTTACGCGCTGTTTTTTCACTTCACTAATTGACATTGTTTAATGCGGTTTTACGACGGTTCATATCTTAACCTAACCTAACATTCGCACTTGTATCTAAAAACGCTCTATTACACTGTTTTGTTCACAATTACGATATTTGCATAACCTCACACTTTTTCACCAACTTATTGCAGTACAGAACGCTGTATCTCGCTAAATGACATTGTTCTTTAAGGTTTCACGATGCTTGCATGCGCTTTAACGAGAATATCACTATATAGCAGTTTCGCACTTGCAACGGTAGAACACGCAGTATTTGGCTTGTTCATGCCGTTTTGTGTGCTTTCACAACATTTCACCTATCGCAGTTTAATACTCGCAATAAAACAACACTATCTCGTTAGATGACGTCGTTATTGGTAGTTTCACGACGCTACGTAGCTCAAACTAACCTAACCTTCGCACTTCTATCGTTAGAAAATGTTTTATTCGCTACTTTACAATGTTTTCTACAAGATTACGACGGTTTCATGCGCTTTCACATTAGATATCGCAGTTCCCGACTTGTAATGGTGAAACACGCAGCATCTCACTGAGTGACATTGTTTAATGCGGTTTTAGCGCGGTTCATATCTTCACCTAACCTAACCTAACCTTACCTAACCCAACCTAACCCAACCTAACCTAACCTAACCTAACCAAACCTTACCTAACATAACCTAACCTAACCTAACCTAACCAAACCTAACCTAACCTAACGTAACCTAACCTAACCTAACCAAACCTAACCTAACCTAACCTAACGTAACCTAACCTAACCTAACCTAACCTAACCCAACCCAACCCAACCTAACCTAACCTAACCTAACCTAAACTAACCTAAACTAACCTAACCCAACCTAACCTAACCTAACCTAACCTAACCTAACCTAACCCAACCAAACCCAACCCAACCCAACCTAACCTAACCTAAGCTAACCTAACCTAACCTAACCAAACCTAACCTAACCTAACCTAACGTAACCTAACCTAACCTAACCTATTCTAACGTAACCTAACCTTACCTGACCTAACCTAACCTAACGTAACCTAACCTAACCTAACATAACCTAACGTAGGCTAACCTAACCTAACCTAACCTAACGTAACCTAACCTAACCTAACCCAACCTAACCCAACCCAACCCAACCCAACACAACCCAACCCAACCTAAGCTAACCTAACCTAACCTTACCTAACCTAACCAAATTATTCTTACCTAACCTAACCTAACCTAACGTAACCTAACCTAACGTACCCTAACGTAACCTAACCTAACCTAACCTAACCCAACTCAACCCAACCTAACCTAATCTAACCTAACCTAACCTAACCTAACCTAACCTAACCAAACCTAACCTAACCTAACCTAACCTATTCTAACCTAACGACGGTTGCAAGCGCTTTCACATTAGATATCGCAGTTCCCGACTTGTAATGGTGAGAAACACTGCATCTCACTAAGTGACATTGTTTAATGCGGTTTTACGACGGTTCATATCTTAACCTAACCTAACATTCGCACTTGTATCTAAAAACGCTCTATTACACTGTTTCGTTCACAATTACGATATTTGCATAACCTCACAGTTTTTCACCAACTTATTGCAGTACAGAACGCTGTATCTCGCTAAATGACATTGCTCTTGGAGGTTTCACGATGCTTGCATGCGGGTTAACGAGAATATCACATTATAGCAGTTTCGCACTTGTAACGCTACAACACGCAGTATCTAGCTTGTTCATGCCGTTTTGTGTGCTTTCACAATATTTCACCTATCGCAGTTTAATACTCGCAATGAAACAACACTATCTCGTTAGATGACGTCGTTTTTGTAGTTTCACGACGCTACCTAGCTTAAACTAACCTAACCTAACCTAACCTTCGCACTTCTATCGTTATAAAACGTTTTACTCGCAACTTTACAATGTTTTCTACAAGATTACGACGGTTTCATGCGCTTTCACATTAGATATCGTAGTTCTCAACTTGTAATGTTGAAAAACACTACATCTCACTAAGTGACATTGTTTAATGCGGTTTTACGACGGTTGATATCCCAACCTAACCTAACATTCGCACTTGTATCTAAATACGCTCAATTACACTGTTTCGTTCACAATTACGATATTTGCTTGACCTCACAGTTTCTCACCAACGTATTACAGTACAGAACGCTGTATCTCGCTAAATGACATCGTTCTTTATTGTTTCACGATACTTGCATGCGCTTTAACGAGAATATCACAATAAAGCAGTTTCGCACTTGTAACGGCACAAGACGCAGTATCTGGCTGGTTCATGCCATTTTGTGTGCTTTCCTAATATTTCACCTATCGCAGTTTAGTACTCGCAATAAAACATCACTATCTCGTTAGATGACATCGTTTTTGGTGGTTTCACGACGCTACCTAGCTCAAACTAACCTAACCTTCGCACTTCTATCGTTAGAAAACATTTTATTCGCTACTTTACAATGTTTTCTACAAGATTACGACGGTTTCATGCGCTTTCACATTAGATATCGCAGTTCCCGACTTGTAATGGTGAAAAACACAGCATCTCACTAAGTGACATTGTTTAATGCGGATTTAGCGCGGTTCATATCTTAACCTAACCTAACCTAACCCAACCTAACCTACCCTTACCTAACCCAACCTAACCTAACCTAACCTAACCTAACCAAACCTTACCTAACATACCCTAACCTAACCCAACCAAACCTAACCTAACCTAACCTAACCTAACGTAACCTAACCTAACCTAACCTAACCTAACATAACCTAACGACGTTTGCAAGCGCTTTCACATTAGATATCGCAGTTCCCGACTTGTAATGGTGAAAAACACTGCATCTCACTAAGTGACATTGTTTAATGTGGTTTTACGACGGTTCATATCTTAACCTAACCTGACATCCTCACTTGTATCTAAAAACGCTCTATTACACTGTTTTGTTCACTATTACGACATTTGCATAACCTCACAGTTTTTCACCAACTTATTGCAGTACAGAACGCTGTATCTCGCTAAATGACATTGTTCTTTAAGGTTTCACGATGCTTGCATGCGCTTTAACGAGAATATCACAATATAGCAGTTTCGCACTTGTAACGGTAGAACACGCAGTATTTGGCTTGTTCATGCCGTTTTGTGTGTTTTCACAACATTTCACCTATCGCAGTTTAATACTCGCAATAAAACAACACTATCTCGTTAGATGACGTCGTTCTTGGTAGTTTCACGACGCTACCTAGCTTAAACTAACCTAACCTAAAGTAACCTTCGCACTTCTATCGTTAGAAAACGTTTTACTCGCAACTTTACAATGTTTTCTACAAGATTACGACGGTTTCATGCGCTTTCACATTAGATATTGTAGTTCCCGACTTCTAATGTTGAAAAACACTACATCTCACTAAGTGACATTGTTTAATGCGGTTTTACGACGGTTGATACCTTAACCTAACGTAACCTAACCTAACCTAACCTAACCTTACCTAACCTAACCTAACCTAACCCAACCCAACCCAACCTAACCTAACCTAACCTAACCTAACCTAACCCAACCCAACCTAACCTAACCTAACCTAACCTAACCTAACCAAACCTAACCTAACCTAACCTAACCTAACGACGGTTGCAAGCGCTTTCACATTAGATATCGCAGTTCCCGACTTGTAATGGTGAAAAACACTGCATCTCACTAAGTGACATTGTTTAATGTGGTTTTACGACGGTTCATATCTTAACCTAACCTAACATTCGCACTTGTATCTAAAAACGCTCTATTACACTGTTTTGTTCACAATTACGATATTTGCGTAACCTCACAGTTTTTCACCAACTTATTGCAGTACAGAACGCTGTATCTCGCTAAATGACATTGTTCTTTAAGGTTTCACGATGCTTGCATGCGCTTTAACGAGAATATCACAATAAAGCAGTTTCGCACTTGAAACGGCACAAGACGCAGTATCTGGCTAGTTCATGCCATTTTGTGTGCTTTCACAATATTTCACCTATCGCAGTTTCATACTCGCAATAAAACAACACTATCTCGTTAGATGACATCGTTTTTGGTGCTTTCACGACGCTAAGTAGCTCAAACTAACCTAACCTTCGCACTTCTATCGTTAGAAAACGTTTTATTCGCTACTTTACAATGTTTTCTACAAGATTACGACGGTTTCATGCGCTATCACATTAGATATCGCAGTTCCCGACTTGTAATGGTGAAAAACACAGCATCTCACTAAGTGACATTGTTTAATGCGGTTTTAGCGCGGTTCATATCTTAACCTAACCTAACCTAACCCAACTTTATTTAACCTAACCTTACCTAACCCAAACTAACCTAACCTAACCAAACCTTACCTAACATAACCTAACCTAACCTAACCTAACCAAACCTAACCTAACCTAACCTAACGTAACCTAACCTAACCTAACCTAACCTAACCTATCCTAACGACGTTTGCAAGCGCTTTCACATTAGATATCGCAGTTCCCGTCTTGTAATGGTGAAAAACACTGCATCTCACTAAGTGACATTGTTTAATGCGGTTTTACGACGGTTCATATATTAACCTAACCTAACCTTCGCACTTGTATTGAAAAACGCACTATTACACTGTTTCGTTCACAATTACGATATTTGCATAACCTCACAGTTTTTCACCAACTTATTGCAGTACAGAACGCTGTATCTCGCTAAACGACATCGTTCTTTAAGCTTTCACGATGCTTGCATGCGCTTCAACGAGAATATTACATTATAGCAGTTTCGCACTTGTAACGGTACAACACGCAGTATCTGGCTTGTTCATGCCGTTTTGTGTACTTTCACAACATTTCACCTATTGCAGTTTCGTACATGCAATAAAACAACACTATCTCGTTAGATGACGTCCTTTTTGGTGGTCTCACGACGCTACATAGCTTAAACTAACATACCTCAACCTAATATAACCTTCGCACTTCTATCGTTAGAAAACGTTTTACTCGCTACTTTACAATGCTCTCTACAACATTACGACAGTTTCATGCGCTTTCACAATAGATATCGCAGTTCCCGACTTGTAATGGTGAAAAACACTGCATCTCACTTAGTGACATTGTTTCATGCGGTTTTACGACGGTTCATATCTTAACCTAACCTAACGTTCGCACTTGTATCTAAAAACGCTCTATTACACTGTTTCGTTCACATTTAAGATATTTGCATGACCTCACAGTTTTTCTCCAACGTATTACAGTACAGAACGCTGTATATCGCTAAATGACATCATTCTTTAAGGTTTCACGATGCTTGCATGCGCTTTAACGAGAATATCACAACATAGCAGTTTCGCACTTGTAACGGTACAACACGCAGTATCTGGCTTGTTCATGCCGTTTTGTGTACTTTCACAACATTTCACCTATTGCAGTTTCGTACATGCAATAAAACAACACTATCTCGTTAGATGACGTCCTTTTTGGTGGTCTCACGACGCTACATAGCTTAAACTAACATAATTCAACCTAACATAACCTTCGCACTTCTATCGTTAGAAAACGTTTTACTCGCTACTTTACAATGCTCTCTACAACATTACGACGGTTTCATGCGCTTTCACATTAGATATCGCAGTTCCCGACTTGTAATGGTGAAAAACACTGCATCTCACAAAGTGACAATGTTTAATGCGGTTTTACGACGGTTCATATCTTAACCTAACCTAACATTCGCGCTTGTATCTCAAAACGCTCTATTACACTGTTTCGTTCACAGTTACGATATTTGCATGACCTCACAGTTTTTCACCAACTTATTACAGTACAGAACGCTGTCTCTCGCTAAATGACATTATTCTTTAAGGTTTCACGATGCTTGCATGCGCTTTACCGAGAATATCACAACATAGCAGTTTCGCACTTGTAACGGTACAACACGCAGTATTTGGCTTGTTCATGCCGTTTTGTGTGCTTTCACAACATTTTACCTATCGCAGTTTCGTACTCGCAATAAAACAACACTATCTCGTTAGATGACGTCGTTTTTGGTGGTTTCACGATGCTACCTAGCTTAAACTAACATAACTCAACCTAACATAACCTTCGCACTTCTATCGTTAGAAAACGTTTTACTCGCTACTTTACATTGCTTTCTACAACATTACGATGGTTTCAAGCGCTTTCACATTAGATATTGCAGTTCCCAACTTGTAAAGGTGAAAAACACTGCATCTCAATAAGTGACATTGTTTAATGCGGTTTTACGACGGTTCATACTTTAACCTAACGTAACCTAACCTAACCGAACCTAACCTAACCTAACCTTACCTAATCTAACCTAACCTAACCTAACCCAACCCAACCCAACCTAACCTAACCTAACCTAACCTAAACTAACCTAACCCAACCTAACCTAACCTAACCTAACCTAACCCAACCTAACCCAACCCAACCCAACCTAACCTAACCTAAGCTAACCTAACCTAACCTAACCAAACCTAACCTAACCTAACCTAACGTAACCTAACCTTACCTAACCTATTCTAACGTAACCTAACCTTACCTGACCTAACCTAACCTAACGTAACCTAACCTAACCTAACATAACCTAACGTAACCTAACCTAACCTAACCTAACCTAACGTAACCTAACCTAACCTAACCCAACCTAACCCAACCCAACCCAACCCAACAAAACCCAACCCAACCTAACCTAACCTAACCTAACCTAACCTTACCTAACCTAACCAAATTATTCTTACCTAACCTAACCTAACCTAACGTAACCTAACCTAACGTACCCTAACGTAACCTAACCTAACCTAACCTAACCTAACCCAACCCAACCTAACCTAACCTAACCTAACCTAACCCAACTCAACCCAACCTAACCTAATCTAACCTAACCTAACCTAACCTAACCAAACCTAACCTAACCTAACCTAACCTAACCTAACGACGGTTGCAAGCGCTTTCACATTAGATATCGCAGTTCCCGACTTGTAATGGTGAGAAACACTGCATCTCACTAAGTGACATAGTTTAAGGCGGTTTTACGACGGTTCATATCTTAACCTAACCTAACATTCGCACTTGTATCTAAAAACGCTCTATTACACTGTTTCGTTCACAATTACGATATTTGCTTGACCTCACAGTTTCTTACCAACTTATTACAGTACAGAACGCTGTATCTCGCTAAATGACATCGTTCTTTAAGGTTTCACGATACTTGCATGCGCTTTAACGAGAATATCACAATAAAGCAGTTTCGCACTTGTAACGGCACAAGACGCAGTATCTGGCTAGTTCATGCCATTTTGTGTGCTTTCCCAATATTTCACCTATCGCAGTTTTGTACTCGCAATAAAACATCACTATCTCGTTAGATGACATCGTTTTTGAAGGTTTCACGACGCTACCTAGCTCAAACTATCCTAACCCTCGCACTTCTATCGTTAGAAAACGTTTTATTCGCTACTTTACAATGTTTTCTACAAGATTACGACGGTTTCCTGCGCTTTCACATTAGATATCGCAGTTCCCGACTTGTAATGGTGAAAAACACAGCATCTCATAATTGACATTGTTTAATGCGGATTTAGCGCGGTTCATATCTTAACATAACCTAACCTAACCTAACCTTACCTAACCCAACCTAACCTAACCTAACCTAACCAAACCTTACCTAACATACCCTAACCTAACCTAACCAAACCTAACCTAACCTAACCTAACGTAACCTAACCTAACCTAACCTAATATAACCTAACGACGTTTGCAAGCGCTTTCACATTAGATATCGCAGTTCCCGACTTGTAATGGTGAAAAACACTGCATCTCACTAAGTGACATTGTTTAATGTGGTTTTACGACGGTTCATATCTTAACCTAACCTAACATTCGCACTTGTATCTAAAAACGCTCTATTACACTGTTTTGTTCACAATTACGATATTTGCATAACCTCACAGTTTTTCACCAACTTATTACAGTACAGAACGCTGTATCTCGCTGAATGACATTGTTCTTTAAGGTTTCACGATGCTTGCATGCGCTTTAACGAGAATATCACAATATAGCAGTTTTGCACTTGTAACGCTAGAACACGCAGTATTTGGCTTGTTCATGCCGTTTTGTGTGCTTTCACAACATTTCACCTATCGCAGTTTAATACTCGCAATAAAACAACACTATCTCGTTAGATGACGTCGTTTTTGGTAGTTTCACGACGCTACCTAGCTTAAACTAACCTAACCTAACCTAACCTTCGCACTTCTATTGTTATAAAACGTTTTACTCGCAACGTTACAATGTTTTCTACAAGATTACGACGGTTTCATGCGCTTCCACATTAGATATCGTAGTTCCCGACTTGTAATGTTGAAAAACACTACATCTCACTAAGTGACATTGTTTAATGCGGTTTTACGACGGTTCATACCTTAACCTAACGTAACCTAACCTAACCTAACCTAACCTAACCCAACCCAACCGAACCTAACCTAACCTAACCTAACCTAAACTAACCTAACCCAACCTAACCTAACCTAACCTAACCTAACCCAACTCAACCCAACCTAACCTAATCTAACCTAACCTAACCTAACCTAACCTAACCAAACCTAACCTAACCTAACCTAACCTAAGCTAACCTAACCTAACGACGGTTGCAAGCGCTTTCACATTAGATATCGCAGTTCCCGACTTGTAATGGTGAAAAACACTGCATCTCACTAAGTGACATTGTTTAATGTGGTTTTACGACGGTTCATATCTTAACCTAACCTAACATTCGCACTTGTATCTAAAAACGCTCTATTACACTGTTTTGTTCACAATTACAATATTTGCATAACCTCACAGTTTTTCACCAACTTATTGCAGTACAGAACGCTGTATCTCGCTAAATGACATTGTTCTTTAAGGTTTCACGATGCTTGCATGCGCTTTACAAGAATATCACAACATAGCAGTTTCGCACTTGTAACACGCAGTATTTGGCTTGTTCATGCCGTTTTGTGTGCTTTCACAACATTTTACCTATCGCAGTTTCGTACTCGCAATAAAACAACACTATCTCGTTAGATGACGTCGTTTTTGGTGGTTTCACGATGCTACCTAGCTTAAACTAACATAACTCAACCTAACATAACCTTCGCACTTCTATCGTTAGAAAATGTTTTACTCGCTACTTTACATTGCTTTCTACAACATTACGACGGTTTCAAGCGCTTTCACATTAGATATCGCAGTTCCCAACTTGTAAAGGTGAAAAACACTGCATCTCACTAAGTGACATTGTTTATTGCGGTTTTACGACGGTTCATACTTTAACCTAACGTAACCTAACCTAACCTAACCTAACCTTACCTAATCTAACCTAACCTAACCTAACCCAACCCAACCCAACCTAACCTGACCTAACCTAACCTAAACTAACCTAACCCAACCTAACCTAACCTAACCTAACCTAACCCAACCTAACCCAACCCAACCCAACCTAACCTAACCTAAGCTAACCTAACCTAACCTAACCAAACCTAACGTAACCTAACCTAACCTAACCTAACCTACTATAACGTAACCGAACCTTACCTGACCTAACCTAACCTAACGTAACCTAACCTAACCTAACATAACCTAACGTAACCTAACCTAACCTAACCTAACGTAACCTAACCTAACCTAACCCAACCTAACCCAACCCAACCCAACCCAACAAAACCCAACCCAACCTAACCTAACCTAACCTAACCTTACCTAACCTAACCAAATTATTCTTACCTAACCTAACCTAACCTAACGTAACCTAACCTAACGTACCCTAACGTAACCTAACCTAACCCAACCTAACCTAACCTAACATAACCCAACTCAACCCAACCTAATCTAACCTAACCTAACCTAACCTAACCTAACCAAACCTAACCTTACCTAACCTAACCTAACCTAACCTAACGACGGTTGCAAGCGCTTTCACATTAGATATCGCAGTTCCCGACTTGTAATGGTGAGAAACACTGCATCTCACTAAGTGACATTGTTTTGGCGGTTTTACGACGGTTCATATCTTAACCTAACCTAACCAAGGTGGACGATTGGGCGAGTTGGTGATTCATGATCGACGTATGTAACTGCGCGGTAGTAAACACGGACAACAAGAAGATACAAGGACAAGCGCAGACTATCAACTGAAGGTTTATTTTTCACAAACCACATATATATGACTGAAACAGAAACAGAAAACACGAAAATCTACAAAAAATGATGACTTAGCACTTAACAATCGACAAAACGTGAACGTTTGACAAAAGCATATTCAAGGACCATGTGCGCCACTTGCCAAGCGGAAAAAATGGCACGGGAACCAGAACACTGCGTCAGCAAACCTAACATTCGCACTTGTATCTAAAAACGCTCTATTACACTGTTTCGTTCACAATTACGATATTTGCATAACCTCACAGTTTTTCACCAACTTATTGCAGTACAGAACGCTGTATCTCGCTAAATGACATCGTTCTTTAAGGTTTCACGATACTTGCATGCGCTTTAACGAGAATATCACAATAAAGCAGTTTCGCACTTGTAACGGCACAAGACGCAGTATCTGGCTAGTTCATGCCATTTTGTGTGCTTTCCCAATATTTCACCTATCGCAGTTTTGTACTCGCAATAAAACATCACTATCTCGTTAGATGACATCGTTTTTGGCGGTTTCACGACGCTACCTAGCTCAAACTAACCTAACCTTCGCACTTCTATCGTTAGAAAACGTTTTATTCGCTACTTTACAATGTTTTCTACAAGATTACGACGGTTTCATGCGCTTTCACATTAGATATCGCAGTTCCCGACTTGTAATGGTGAAAAACAGAGCATCTCACTAAGTGGCATTGTTTAATGCGGATTTAGCGCGGTTCATATCTTAACCTAACCTAACCTAACCTAACCTTACCTAACCCAACCTAACCTAACCTAACCTAACCAAACCTTACCTAACATACCCTAACCTAACCCAACTCAACCCAACCTAACCTAATCTAACCTAACCTAACCTAACCTAACCTAACCAAACCTAACCTAACCTAACCTAACCTAACCTAACCTAACGACGGTTGCAAGCGCTTTCACATTAGATATCGCAGTTCCCGACTTGTAATGGTGAAAAACACTGCATCTCACTAAGTGACATTGTTCAATGCGGTTTTACGACGGTTCATATCTTAACCTAACCTAACATTCGCACTTGTATCTAAAAACGCTCTATTACACTGTTTTGTTCACAATTACGATATTTGCATAACCTCACAGTTTTTCACCAACTTATTGCAGTACAGAACGCTGTATCTCGCTAAATGACATTGTTCTTTAAGGTTTCACGATGCTTGCATTCGCTTTAACGAGAATATCACAATATAGCAGTTTCGCACTTGTAACGGTAGAACACGCAGTATTTGGCTTGTTCATGCCGTTTTGTGTGCTTTCACAACATTTCACCTATCGCAGTTTAATACTCGCAATAAAACAACACTATCTCGTTAGATGGCATCGTTTTTGGTGGTTTCACGACGCTACGTAGCTCAAACTAACCTAACCTTCGCACTTCTATCGTTAGAAAACGTTTTATTCGCTACTTTACAATGCTCTCTACAACATTACGACAGTTTCATGCGCTTTCACAATAGATATCGCAGTTCCCGACTTGTAATGGTGAAAAACACTGCATCTCACTTAGTGACATTGTTTCATGCGGTTTTACGACGGTTCATATCTTAACCTAACCTAACTTTCGCACTTGTATCTAAAAACGCTCTATTACACTGTTTCGTTCACATTTAAGATATTTGCAAGACCTCACAGTTTTTCTCCAACGTATTACAGTACAAAACGCTGTATATCGCTAAATGACATCATTCTTTAAGGTTTCACGATGCTTGCATGCGCTTTAACGAGAATATCACAACATTGCAGTTTCGCACTTGTAACGGTACAACACGCAGTATTTGGCTTGTTCATGCCGCTTTGTGTGCTTTCACAACATTTCACCTATTGCAGTTTCGTACATGAAATAAAACAATTATATCTCGTTAGATGTCCTTTTTGGTGGTTTCACGACGCTACCTAGCTTAAACTAACATAATTCAACCTAACATAACCTTCGCACTTCTATCGTTAGAAAACGTTTTACTCGCTACTTTACAATGCTCTCTACAACATTACGACGGTTTCATGCGCTTTCACATTAGATATCGCAGTTCCCGACTTGTAATGGTGAAAAACACTGCATCTCACAAAGTGACAATGTTTAATGCGGTTTTACGACGGTTCATATCTTAATCTAACCTAACATTCGCGCTTGTATCTCAAAACGCTCTATTACACTGTTTCGTTCACAGTTACGATATTTGCATGACCTCACAGTTTTTCACCAACTTATTACAGTACAGAACGCTGTCTCTCGCTAAATGACATCATTCTTTAAGGTTTCACGATGCTTGCATGCGCTTTACCGAGAATATCACAACATAGCAGTTTCGCACTTGTAACGGTACAACATGCAGTATTTGGCTTGTTCATGCCGTTTTGTGTGCTTTCACAACATTTTACCTATCGCAGTATCGTACTCGCAATAAAACAACACTATCTCGTTAGATGACGTCGTTTTTGGTGGTTTCACGATGCTACCTAGCTTAAACTAACATAACTCAACCTAACATAACCTTCGCACTTCTATCGTTAGAAAACGTTTTACTCGCTACTTTACATTGCTTTCTACAACATTACGATGGTTTCAAGCGCTTTCACAATAGATATTGCAGTTCCCAACTTGTAAAGGTGAAAAACACTGCATCTCACTAAGTGACATTGTTTAATGCGGTTTTACGACGGTTCATACTTTAACCTAACGTAACCTAACCTAACCTAACCTAACCTAACCTAACCTTACCTAATCTAACCTAACCTAACCTAACCCAACCCAACCCAACCTAACCTAACCTAACCTAACCTAACCTAAACTAACCTAACCCAACCTAACCTAACCTAACCTAACCTAACCCAACCTAACCCAACCCAACCCAACCTAACCTAACCTAAGCTAACCTAACCTAACCTAACCAAACCTAACCTAACCTAACCTAACGTAACCTAACCTTACCTAACCTATTCTAACGTAACCTAACCTTACCTGACCTAACCTAACCTAACGTAACCTAACCTAACCTAACATAACCTAACGTAACCTAACCTAACCTAACCTAACGTAACCTAACCTAACCTAACCCAACCTAACCCAACCCAACCCAACCCAACAAAACCCAACCCAACCTAACCTAACCTAACCTAACCTTACCTAACGTAACCAAATTATTCTTACCTAACCTAACCTAACCTAACCTAACGTAACCTAACCTAACGTACCCTAACGTAACCTAACCTAACCTAACCTAACCTAACCCAACCCAACCTAACCTAACCTAACCAAACCCAACTCAACCTAACCTAACCTAATCTAACCTAACCTAACCTAACCTAACCAAACCTAACCTAACCTAACCTAACCTAACCTAACGACGGTTGCAAGCGCTTTCACATTAGATATCGCAGTTCCCGACTTGTAATGGTGAGAAACACTGCATCTCACTAAGTGACATTGTTTAAGGCGGTTTTACGACGGTTCATATCTTAACCTAACCTAACATTCGCACTTGTATCTAAAAACGCTCTATTACACTGTTTCGTTCACAATTACGATATTTGCTTGACCTCACAGTTTCTCACCAACTTATTACAGTACAGAACGCTGTATCTCGCTAAATGACATCGTTCTTTAAGGTTTCACGATACTTGCATGCGCTTTAACGAGAATATCACAATAAAGCAGTTTCGCACTTGTAACGGCACAAGACGCAGTATCTGGCTAGTTCATGCCATTTTGTGTGCTTTCCCAATATTTCACCTATCGCAGTTTTGTACTCGCAATAAAACATCACTATCTCGTTAGATGACATCGTTTTTGGTGGTTTCACGACGCTACCTAGCTCAAACTAACCTAACCTTCGCACTTCTATCGTTAGAAAACGTTTTATTCGCTACTTTACAATGTTTTCTACAAGATTACGACGGTTTCCTGCGCTTTCTCATTAGATATCGCAGTTCCCGACTTGTAATGGTGAAAAACACAGCATCTCATAATTGACATTGTTTAATGCGGATTTAGCGCGGTTCATATCTTAACCTAACCTAACGTAACCTAACCTTACCTAACCCAACCTAACCTAACCTAACCTAACCAAACCTTACCTAACATACTCTAACCTAACCTAACCTAACCAAACCTAACCTAACCTAACCTAACGTAACCTAACCTAACCTAACCTAATATAACCTAACGACGTTTGCAAGCGCTTTCACATTAGATATCGCAGTTCCCGACTTGTAATGGTGAAAAACACTGCATCTCACTAAGTGACATTGTTTAATGTGGTTTTACGACGGTTCATATCTTAACCTAACCTAACATTCGCACTTGTATCTAAAAACGCTCTATTACACTGTTTTGTTCACAATTACGATATTTGCATAACCTCACAGTTTTTCACCAACTTATTACAGTACAGAACGCTGTATCTCGCTAAATGACATTGTTCTTTAAGGTTTCACGATGCTTGCATGCGCTTTAACGAGAATATCACAATATAGCAGTTTCGCACTTGTAACGCTAGAACACGCAGTATTTGGCTTGTTCTTGCCGTTTTGTGTGCTTTCACAACATTTCACCTATCGCAGTTTAATACTCGCAATAAAACAACACTATCTCGTTAGATGACGTCGTTTTTGGTAGTTTCACGACGCTACCTAGCTTAAACTAACCTAACCTAACCTAACCTTCGCACTTCTATTGTTATAAAACGTTTTACTCGCAACGTTACAATGTTTTATACAAGATTACGACGGTTTCATGCGCTTCCACATTAGATATCGTAGTTCCCGACTTGTAATGTTGAAAAACACTACATCTCACTAAGTGACATTGTTTAATGCGGTTTTACGACGGTTCATACCTTAACCTAACGTAACCTAACCTAACCTAACCTAACCTAACCCAACCCAACCGAACCTAACCTAACCTAACCTAACCTAAACTAACCTAACCCAACCTAACCTAACCTAACCTAACCTAACCCAACTCAACCCAACCTAACCTAATCTAACCTAACCTAACCTAACCTAACCTAACCAAACCTAACCTAACCTAACCTATCCTAACCTAACCTAACCTAACGACGGTTGCAAGCGCTTTCACATTAGATATCGCAGTTCCCGACTTGTAATGGTGAAAAACACTGCATCTCACTAAGTGACATTGTTTAATGTGGTTTTACGACGGTTCATATCTTAACCTAACCTAACATTCGCACTTGTATCTAAAAACGCTCTATTACACTGTTTTGTTCACAATTACGATATTTGCATAACCTCACAGCTTTTCACCAACTTATTGCAGTACAGAACGCTGTATCTCGCTAAATGACATTGTTCTTTAAGGTTTCACGATGCTTGCATGCGCTTTACGAGAATATCACAACATAGCAGTTTCGCACTTGTAACGGTACAACACGCAGTATTTGGCTTGTTCATGCCGTTTTGTGTGCTTTCACAACATTTTACCTATCGCAGTTTCGTACTCGCAATAAAACAACACTATCTCGTTAGATGACGTCGTTTTTGGTGGTTTCACGATGCTACCTAGCTTAAACTAACATAACTCAACCTAACATAACCTTCGCACTTCTATCGTTAGAAAAAGTTTTACTCGCTACTTTACATTGCTTTCTACAACATTACGACGGTTTCAAGCGCTTTCACATTAGATATCGCAGTTCCCAACTTGTAAAGGTGAAAAACACTGCATCTCACTAAGTGACATTGTTTAATGCGGTTTTACGACGGTTCATACTTTAACCTAACGTAACCTAACCTAACCTAACCTAACCTTACCTAATCAACCCTAACCTAACCTAACCCAACCCAACCCAACCTAACCTGACCTAACCTAACCTAAACTAACCTAACCCAACCTAACCTAACCTAACCTAACCTAACCCAACCTAACCCAACCCAACCCAACCTAACCTAACCTAAGCTTACCTAACCTAACCTAACCAAACCTAACGTAACCTAACCTAACCTAACGTAACCTAACCTAACCTAACCTACTATAACGTAACCGAACCTTACCTGACCTAACCTAACCTAACGTAACCTAACCTAACCTAACATAACCTAACGTAACCTAACCTAACCTAACCTAACGTAACCTAACCTAACCCAACCTAACCCAACCCAACCCAACCCAACAAAACCCAACCCAACCTAACCTAAACTAACCTAACCTTACCTAACCTAACCAAATTATTCTTACCTAACCTAACCTAACCTAACGTAACCTAACCTAACGTACCCTAACGTAACCTAACCTAACCTAACCTAACCCAACCTAACCTAACCTAACCTAACCCAACTCAACTCAACCCAACCTAATCTAACCTAACCTAACCTAACCTAACCTAACCAAACCTAACCTTACCTAACCTAACCTAACCTAACCTAACATAACCTAACGACGGTTGCAAGCGCTTTCACATTAGATATCGCAGTTCCCGACTTGTAATGGTGAGAAACACTGCATCTCACTAAGTGACATTGTTTTGGCGGTTTTACGACGGTTCATATCTTAACCTAACCTAACATTCGCACTTGTATCTAAAAACGCTCTATTACACTGTTTCGTTCACAATTACGATATTTGCATAACCTCACAGTTTTTCACCAACTTATTGCAGTACAGAACGCTGTATCTCGCTAAATGACATCGTTCTTTAAGGTTTCACGATACTTGCATGCGCTTTAACGAGAATATCACAATAAAGCAGTTTCGCACTTGTAACGGCACAAGACGCAGTATCTGGCTAGTTCATGCCATTTTGTGTGCTTTCCCAATATTTCACCTATCGCAGTTTTGTACTCGCAATAAAACATCACTATCTCGTTAGATGACATCGTTTTTGGCGGTTTCACGACGCTACCTAGCTCAAACTAACCTAACCTTCGCACTTCTATCGTTAGAAAACGTTTTATTCGCTACTTTACAATGTTTTCTACAAGATTACGACGGTTTCATGCGCTTTCACATTAGATATCGCAGTTCCCGACTTGTAATGGTGAAAAACAGAGCATCTCACTAAGTGGCATTGTTTAATGCGGATTTAGCGCGGTTCATATCTTAACCTAACCTAACCTAACCTAACCTAACCTTACCTAACCAAACCTAACCTAACCTAACCTAACCAAACCTTACCTAACATACCCTAACCTTACCCAACTCAACCCAACCTAACCTAATCTAACCTAACCTAACCTAACCTAACCTAACCTAACCTAACCTAACCTAACGACGGTTGCAAGCGCTTTCACATTAGATATCGCAGTTCCCGACTTGTAATGGTGAAAAACACTGCATCTCACTAAGTGACATTGTTTAATGCGGTTTTACGACGGTTCATATCTTAACCTAACCTAACATTCGCACTTGTATCTAAAAACGCTCTATTACACTGTTTTGTTCACAATTACGATATTTGCATAACCTCACAGTTTTTCACCAACTTATTGCAGTACAGAACGCTGTATCTCGCTAAATGACATTGTTCTTTAAGGTTTCACGATGCTTGCATTCGCTTTAACGAGAATATCACAATATAGCAGTTTCGCACTTGTAACAGTAGAACACGCAGTATTTGGCTTGTTCATGCCGTTTTGTGTGCTTTCACAACATTTCACCTATCGCAGTTTAATACTCGCAATAAAACAACACTATCTCGTTAGATGGCATCGTTTTTGGTGGTTTCACGACGCTACGTAGCTCAAACTAACCTAACCTTCGCACTTCTATCGTTAGAAAACGTTTTATTCGCTACTTTACAATGTTTTCTACAAGATTACGACGGTTTCATGCGCTTTCACATTAGATATCGCAGTTCCCGACTTGTAATGGTGAAAAACAGCATCTCACTAAGTGACATTGTTTAATGCGGTTTTAGCGCGGTTCATATCTTAACCTAACCTAACCTAACCTAACCCAACCTAACCTAACCTTACCTAACCCAACCTAACCGAACCTAACCTAACCAAACCTTACCTAACATAACCTAACCTAACCTAACCTAACCAAACCTATCCTAACGTAACCTAACCTAACCTAACCTAACCTAACCTAACGACGTTTGCAAGCGCTTTCACATTAGATATCGCAGTTCCCGACTTGCAATGGTGAAAAACACTGCATCTCACTAAGTGACATTGTTTATTGCGGTTTTACGACGGTTCATATCTTAACCTAACCTAACATTCGTACTTGTATTGAAAAACGCTCTATTACACTGTTTCGTTCACAATTACGATATTTGCATAACCTCACAGTTTTTCACCAACTTATTGCAGTACAGAACGCTGTATCTCGCTAAATGACATCGTTCTTTAAGCTTTCACGATGCTTGCATGCGCTTTAACGAGAATATCACATTATAGCAGTTTCGCACTTGTAACGTTACAACACGCAGTATCTGGCTTGTTCAAGCCGTTTTGTGTACTTTCACAACATTTCACCTATTGCAGTTTCGTACATGCAATAAAACAACACTATCTCGTTAGATGACGTCCTTTTTGGTGGTCTCACGACGCTACATAGCCTAAACAAACATAACTCAAGCTAACCTTCGCACTTCTATCGTTAGAAAACGTTTTACTCGCAACTTTACAATTTTTTCTACAAAATTACGATGGTTTCATGCGCTTTCACATTAGATATCGTAGTTCCCGACTTGTAATGTTGAAAAACACTACATCTCACTAAGTGACATTGTTTAATGTGGTTTTACGACGGTTCATATCTTAACCTAACCTAACATTCGCACTTGTATCTAAAAACGCTCTATTACACTGTTTTGCTCACAATTACGATATTTGCATAACCTCACAGTTTTTATCCAACTTAATGCAGTACAGAACGCTGTACCTCGCTAAATGACATTGTTCTTTAAGGTTTCACGATGCTTGCATGCGCTTTAGCGAGAATATCACAATATAGCAGTTTCGCACTTGTAACGGTAGAACACGCAGTATTTGGCTTGTTCATGCCGTTTTGTGTGCTTTCACAACATTTCACCTATCGCAGTTTAATACTCGCAATAAAACAACACTATCTCGTTAGATGACGTCGTTTTTGGTAGTTTCACGACGCTACCTAGCTTAAACTAACCTAACCTAACCTAACCTTCGCACTTCTATCGTTAGAAAACGTTTTACTCGCAACTTTACAATGTTTTCTACAAGATTACGACGGTTTCATGCGCTTTAACATTAGATATCGTAGTTCCCGACTTGTAATGTTGAAAAACACTACATCTCACTAAGTGACATTGTTTAATGCGGTTTTACGACGGTTCATACTTTAACCTAACGTAACCTAACCTAACCTAACCTAACCTAACCTTACCTAATCTAACCTAACCTAACCTAACCCAACCCAACCCAACCTAACCTAACCTAACCTAAACTAACCTAACCTTACCTAAGCTAACCTAACCTAACCTAACCAAACCTAACCTAACCTAACCTAACGTAACCTAACCTAACCTAACCTATTCTAACGTAACCTAACCTTACCTGACCTAACCTATCCTAACGTAACCTAACCTAACCTAACATAACCTAATGTAACCTAACCTAACCTAACGTAACCTAACCTAACCTAACCCAACCTAACCCAACCCAACCCAACAAAACCCAACCCAACCTAACCTAACCTAACCTAACCTAACCTTACCTAACCTAACCAAATTATTCTTACCTAACCTAACCTAACCTAACGTAACCTAACCTAACGTACCCTAACGTAACCTAACCTAACCTAACCCAACCTAACCTAACCTAACCTAACCCAACTCAACCCAACCTAACCTAATCTAACCTAACCTAACCTAACCTAACCAAACCTAACCTAACCTAACCTAACCTAACCTAACGACAGTTGCAAGCGCTTTCACATTAGATATCGCAGTTCCCGACTTGCAATGGTGAGAAACACTGCATCTCACTAAGTGACATTGTTTAAGGCGGTTTTACGACGGTTTATATCTTAACCTAACCTAACATTCGCACTTGTATCTAAAAACGCTCTATTACACTGTTTCATTCACAATTACGATATTTGCATAACCTCACAGTTTTTCACCAACCTATTGCAGTACAGAACGCTGTATCTCGCTAAATGACATTGTTCTTTGAGGTTTCACGATGCTTGCTGCGCTTTAACGAGAATATCACATTATAGCAGTTTCGCACTTGTAACGCTACAACACGCAGTATCTAGCTTGTTCATGCCGTTTTGTGTGCTTTCACAATATTTCACCTATCGCAGTTTAATACTCGCAATAAAACAACACTATGTCGTTAGATGACGTCGTTTTTGGTAGTTTCAGGACGCTACCTAGCTTAAACTAACCTAACCTAACCTAACCTTCGCACTTCTATCGTTATAAAACGTTTTACTCGCAACTTTAAAATGCTCTCTACAACATTACGACAGTTTCATGCGCTTTCACAATAGATATCGCAGTTCCCGACTTGTAATGGTGAAAAACACTGCATCTCACTTAGTGACATTGTTTCATGCGGTTTTACGACGGTTCATATCTTAACCTAACCTAACGTTCGCACTTGTATCTAAAAACGCTCTATTACACTGTTTCGTTCACATTTAAGATATTTGCATGACCTCACAGTTTTTCTCCAACGTATTACAGTACAGAACGCTGTATATCGCTAAATGACATCATTCTTTAAGGTTTCACGATGCTTGCATGCGCTTTAACGAGAATATCACAACATAGCAGTTTCGCACTTGTAACGGTACAACACGCAGTATTTGGCTTGTTCATGCCGTTTTGTGTGCTTTCACAACATTTCACCTATTGCAGTTTCGTACATGAAATAAAACAATTATATCTCGTTAGATGACGTCCTTTTTGGTGGTTTCACGACGCTACCTAGCTTAAGCTAACATAATTCAACCTAACATAACCTTCGCACTTCTATCGTCAGACAACGTTTTACTCGCTACTTTACAATGCTCTCTACAACATTACGACGGTTTCATGCGCTTTCACCTTAGATATCGCAGTTCCCGACTTGTAATGGTGAAAAACACTGCATCTCACAAAGTGACATTGTTTAATGCGGTTTTACGACGGTTCATATCTTAACCTAACCTAACATTCGCGCTTGTATCTCAAAACGCTCTATTACACTGTTTCGTTCACAGTTACGATATTTGCATGACCTCACAGTTTTTCACTAACTTATTACAGTACAGAACGCTGTCTCTCGCTAAATGACATCATTCTTTAAGGTTTCACGATGCTTGCATGCGCTTTAACGAGAATATCACATTATAGCAGTTTCGCACTTGTAACGGTACAACACGCAGTATCTGGCTTGTTCAAGCCGTTTTGTGTACTTTCACAACATTTCACCTATTGCAGTTTCGTACATGCAATAAAACAACACTATTTCGTTAGATGACGTCCTTTTTGGTGGTCTCACGACGCTACATAGCTTAAACTAACATAACTCAAGCTAACCTTCGCACTTCTATCGTTAGAAAACGTCTTACTCGCAACTTTACAATGTTTTCTACAAGATTACGACGGTTTCATGCGCTTTCACATCAGATATCGTAGTTCCCGACTTGTAATGTTGAAAAACACTACATCTCACTAAGTGACATTGTTTAATGCGGTTTTACGACGGTTGATATCTCAACCTGACCTAACATTCGCACTTGTATCTAAATACGCTCAATTACACTGTTTCGTTCACAATTACGATATTTGCTTGACCTCACAGTTTCTCACCAACTTACTACAGTACAGAACGCTGTATCTCGCTAAATGACATCGTTCTTTAAGGTTTCACGATACTTGCATGCGCTTTAACGAGAATATCACAATATAGCAGTTTCGCACTTGTAACGGTAGAACACGCAGTATTTGGCTTGTTCATGCCGTTTTGTGTGCTTTCACAACATTTCACCTATCGCAGTTTAATACTCGCAATAAAACAACACTATCTCGTTAGATGACGTCGTTTTTGGTAGTTTCACGACGCTACCTAGCTTAAACTAACCTAACCTAACCTAACCTTCGCACTTCTATCGTTAGAAAACGTTTTACTCGCAACTTTACAATGTTTTCTACAAGATTACGACGGTTTCATGCGCTTTCACATTAGATATCGTAGTTCCCGACTTGTAATGTTGAAAAACACTACATCTCACTAAGTGACATTGTTTATTGCGGTTTTACGACGGTTCATACCTTAACCTAACGTAACCTAACCTAACCTAACCTAACCTAACCTTACCTAACCTAACCTAACCTAACCTAACCCAACCCAACCCAACCTAACCTAACCTAGCCTAACCTAACCTAACCCAACCCAACCCAACCTAACCTAACCTAACCTAACCTAAACTAACCTAACCCAACCTAACCTAACCTAACCTAACCTAACCCAACTCAACCCAACCTAACCTAATCTAACCTAACCTAACCTAACCTAACCAAACCTAACCTAACCTAACCTAACCTAACGACGGTTGCAAGCGCTTTCACATTAGATATCGCAGTTCCCGACTTGTAATGGTGAAAAACACTGCATCTCACAAAGTGACATTGTTTGATGCGGTTTTACGACGGTTCATATCTTAACCTAACCTAACATTCGCGCTTGTATCTCAAAACGCTCTATTACACTGTTTCGTTCACAGTTACGATATTTGCATGACCTCACAGTTTTTCACCAACTTATTACAGTACAGAACGCTGTCTCTCGCTAAATGACATCATTCTTTAAGGTTTCACGATGCTTGCATGCGCTTTACCGAGAATATCACAACATAGCAGTTTCGCACTTGTAACGGTACAACACGCAGTATTTGGCTTGTTCATGCCGTTTTGTGTGCTTTCACAACATTTTACCTATCGCAGTTTCGTACTCGCAATAAAACAACACTATCTCGTTAGATGACGTCGTTTTTGGTGGTTTCACGATGCTACCTAGCTTAAACTAACATAACTCAACCTAACATAACCTTCGCACTTCTATCGTTAGAAAACGTTTTACTCGCTACTTTACATTGCTTTCTACAATATTACGACGGTTTCAAGCGCTTTCACATTAGATATCGCAGTTCCCAACTTGTAAAGGTGAAAAACACTGCATCTCACTAAGTGACATTGTTTAATGCGGTTTTACGACGGTTCATACTTTAACCTAACGTAACCTAACCTAACCTAACCTAACCTAACCTTACCTAATCTAACCTAACCTAACCTAACCCAACCCAACCTAACCTAACCTAACCTAAACTAACCTAACCCAACCTAACCTAACCTAACCTAACCTAACCCAACCTAACCCAACCACACCCAACCTAACCTAACCTAAGCTAACCTAACCTAACCTAACCAAACCTAACCTAACCTAACCTAACGTAACCTAACCTAACCTAACCTATTCTAACGTAACCTAACCTTACCTGACCTAACCTAACCTAACGTAACCTAACCTAACCTAACATAACCTAACGTAACCTAACCTAACCTAACCTAACCTAACGTAACCTAACCTAACCTAACCCAACCTAACCCAACCCAACCCAACAAAACCCAACCCAACCTAACCTAACCTAACCTAACCTAACCTTACCTAACCTAACCAAATTATTCTTACCTAACCTAACCTAACCTAACGTAACCTAACCTAACGTACCCTAACGTAACCTAACCTAACCTAACCCAACCTAACCTAACCTAACCTAACCCAACTCAACCCAACCTAACCTAATCTAACCTAACCTAACCTAACCTAACCAAACCTAACCTAACCTAACCTAACCTAACGACGGTTGCAAGCGCTTTCACATTAGATATCGCAGTTCCCGACTTGTAATGGTGAGAAACACTGCATCTCACCAAGTGACATTGTTTAAGGCGGTTTTACGACGGTTTATGTCTTAACCTAACCTAACATTCGCACTTGTATCTGAAAACGCTCTATTACACTGTTTCGTTCACAATTACGATATTTGCATAACCTCACAGTTTTTCACCAACCTATTGCAGTACAGAACGCTGTATCTCGCTAAATGACATTGTTCTTTGAGGTTTCACGATGCTTGCTGCGCTTTAACGAGAATATCACATTATAGCAGTTTCGCACTTGTAACGCTACAACACGCAGTATCTAGCTTGTTCATGCCGTTTTGTGTGCTTTCACAATATTTCACCTATCGCAGTTTAATACTCGCAATAAAACAACACTATCTCGTTAGATGACGTCGTTTTTGGTAGTTTCACGACGCTTCCTAGCTTAAACTAACCTAACCTAACCTAACCTTCGCACTTCTATCGTTATAAAACGTTTTACTCGCAACTTTAAAATGCTCTCTACAACATTACGACAGTTTCATGCGCTTTCACAATAGATATCGCAGTTCCCGACTTGTAATGGTGAAAAACACTGCATCTCACTTAGTGACATTGTTTCATGCGGTTTTACGACGGTTCATATCTTAACCTAACCTAACGTTCGCACTTGTATCTAAAAACGCTCTATTACACTGTTTCGTTCACATTTAAGATATTTGCATGACCTCACAGTTTTTCTCCAACGTATTACAGTACAGAACGCTGTATATCGCTAAATGACATCATTCTTTAAGGTTTCACGATGCTTGCATGCGCTTTAACGAGAATATCACAACATAGCAGTTTCGCACTTGTAACGGTACAACACGCAGTATCTGGCTTGTTCAAGCCGTTTTGTGTACTTTCACATTTCACCTATTGCAGTTTCGTACATGCAATAAAACAACACTATTTCGTTAGATGACGTCCTTTTTGGTGGTTTCACGACGCTACCTAGCTCAAACTAACCTAACCTTCGCACTTCTATCGTTAGAAAACATTTTATTCGCTACTTTACAATGTTTTCTACAAGATTACGACGGTTTCATGCGCTTTCACATTAGATATCGCAGTTCCCGACTTGTAATGGTGAAAAACACAGCATCTCACTCAGTGACATTGTTTAATGCGGTTTTAGCGCGGTCCATATCTTAACCTAACCTAACCTAACCTAACCCAACCTAACCTAACCTTACCTAACCCAACCTAAGCTAACCGAACCTTACCTAACATACCCTAACCTAACCTAGCCTAACCTAACCTAACCAAACCTAACCTAACCTAACGTAACCTAACCTAACCTAACGTAACCTAACCTAACCTAACCTAACGACGTTTGCAAGCGCTTTCACATTAGATATCGCAGTTCCCGACTTGTAATGGTGAAAAACAATGCATCTCACAAAGTGACATTGTTTAATGCGGTTTTACGACGGTTCATATCTTAACCTAACCTAACATTCGCACTTGTATTAAAAAACGCTCTATTACACTGTTTCGTTCACAATTACGATATTTGCATAACCTCACAGTTTTTCACCAACTCATTGCAGTACAGAACGCTGTATCTCGCTAAATGACATCATTCTTTAAGGTTTCACGATGCTTGCATGCGCTTTAACGAGAATATCACAACATAGCAGTTTCGCGCTTGTAACGGTACAGCACGCAGTATTTGGCTTGTTCATGCCGTTTTGTGTGCTTTCACAACATTTCACCTATCGCAGTTTTGTACTCGCAATAAAACAACACTATCTCGTTAGATGACGTTGTTTTTGGTAGTTTCACGACGCTACCTAGCTTAAACTAACATAACTCAACCTAACATAACCTTCGCACTTCTATCGTTAGAAAACGTTTTACTAGCTACTTTACATTGCTTTCTACAACATTACGACGGTTTCAAGCGCTTTCACATTAGATATCACAGTTCCCAACTTGTAAAGGTGAAAAACACTGCATCTCACTAAGTGACATTGTTTAATGCGGTTTTACGACGGTTCATACCTTAACCTAACGTAACCTAACCTAACCTAACCTTACCTAACCTAACGTAACCTAACATAACCCAACCCAACCCAACCTAACCTAACCTAACCTAACCTAAACTAACCTAACCCAACCTAACCTAACCTAACCTAACCTAACCCAACCTAACCCAACCCAACCCAACCTAACCTAACCTAAGCTAACCTAACCTAACCTAACCAAACCTAACCTAACCTAACTTAACCTAACCTAACGTAACCTAACCTATTCTAACGTAACCTAACCTTACCTGACCTAACCTAACTTAACGTAACCTAACCTAACCTAACATAACTTAACGTAACCTAACCTAACCTAACCTAACGTAACCTAACCTAACCTAACCCAACCTAACCCAACCCAACCCAACCCAACAACACCCAGCCTAACCTAACCTAACCTTACCTAACCTAACCAAATCATCCTTACCTAACCTAACCTAACCTAACGTAACCTAACCTAACCTAACCTAACGTAACCTAACCTAACCTAACCTAACCTAACCCAACCTAACCTAACCTAACCTAACCCAACTCAACCCAACCTAACCTAATCTAACCTAACCTAACCTAACCTAACCAAACATAACCTAACCTAACCTAACCTAACCCAACCTAACCTAACGACGGTTGCAAGCGCTTTCACATTAGATATCGCAGTTCCCCACTTTTAATGGTGAAAAACACTGCATCTCACTAATTGACATTGTTTAATGCGGTTTTACGACGGTTCATATCTTAACCTAACCTAACATTCGCACTTGTATCTAAAAACGCTCTATTACACTGTTTTGTTCAAAATTACGATATTTGCATAACCTCACAGTTTTTCACCAACTTATTGCAGTACAGAACGCTGTATCTCGCTAAATGACATTGTTCTTTAAGGTTTCACGATGCTTGCATGCGCTTTAACGAGAATATCACAATATAGCAGTTTCGCACTTGTAACGGTAGAACACGCAGTATTTGGCTTGTTCATGCCGTTTTGTGTGCTTTCACAACATTTCACCTATCGCAGTTTAATACTCGCAATAAAACAACACAATCTCGTTAGATGACGTCGTTTTTGGTAGTTTCACGACGCTACGTAGCTCAAACTAACCAAACCTTAGCACTTCTATCGTTAGAAAACGTTTTATTCGCTACTTTACAATGTTTTCTACAAGATTACGACGGTTTCATGCGCTTTCACATTAGATATCGCAGTTCCCGACTTGTAATGGTGAAAAACACAGCATCTCACTGAGTGACATTGTTTAATGCGGTTTTAGCGCGGTTCATATCTTAACCTAACCTAACCTAACCTTACCTAACCCAACCTAACCCAACCTAACCTAACCTAACCTAACCAAACCTTACCTAACATAACCTAACCTAACCTAACCTAACCAAACCTAACCTAACCTAACCTAACCTAACGTAACCTAACCTAACCTAACCTAACCAAACCTAACCTAACCTAACCTAACGTAACCTTACCTAACCTAACCTAACCTAACCCAACCCAACCCAACCTAACCTAACCTAACCTAACCTAAACTAACCTAACCCAACCTAACCTAACCTAACCCAACCTAACCCAACCCAACTCAACCTAACCTAACCTAATCTAACCTAACCTAACCTAACCAAAGCTAACCTAACCTAACCTAACGTAACCTAACCTAACCTAACCTATTCTAACGTAACCTAACCTTACCTGACGTAACCTAACCTAACGTAACCTAACCTTACCTAACATAACCTAACGTAACCTAACCTAACCTAACGTAACCTAATCTAACCTAACCCAACCTAACCCAACCCAACCCAACCCAACACAACCCAACACAACCTAACCTAACCTAACCTAACCTAACCTTACCTAACCTAACAAATTATTCTTACCTAACCTAACCTAACCTAACGTAACCTAACCTAACGTACCCTAACGTAACCTAACCTAACCTAACCTAACCCAACTCAACCCAACCTAACCTAATCTAACCTAACCTAACCTAACCTAACCTAACCTAACCAAACCTAACCTAACCTAACCTAACCTAACCCAACCTAACCCAGCCCAACCCAACCTAACCTAACCTAAGCTAACCTAACCTAACCTAACCAAACCTAACCAAACCTAACCTAACCTAACCTGACCTAACCTAACCCAACTCAACCCAACCTAACCTAATCTAACCTAACCTAACCTAACCTAACCAAACCTAACCTAACCTAACCTAACCTAACCTAACGACGGTTGCAAGCGCTTTCACATTAGATATCACAGTTCCCGACTTGTAATGGTGAGAAACACTGCATCTCACTAAGTGACATTGTTTAATGCGGTTTTACGACGGTTCATATCTTAACCTAACCTAACATTCGCACTTGTATCTAAAAACGCTCTATTACACTGTTTCGTTCACAATTACGGTATTTGCATAACCTCACAGTTTCTCACCAACTTATTACAGTACAGAACGTTGTATCTCGCTAAATGACATCGTTCTTTAATGTTTCACGATACTTGCATGCGCTTTAACGAGAATATCACAATATAGCAGTTTCGCACTTGTAACGGTAGAACACGCAGTATTTGGCTTGTTCATGCCGTTTTGTGTGGTTTCACAACATTTCACCTACCGCAGTTTATTACTCGCAATAAAACAACACTATCTCGTTAGATGACGTCGTTCTTGGTAGTTTCAAGACGCTACCTAGCTTAAAGTAACCTAACCTAAAGTAACCTTCGCACTTCTATCGTTAGAAAACGTTTTACTCGCAACTTTACAATGTTTTCTACAAGATTACGACGGTTTCGTGCGCTTTCACATTAGATATCGTAGTTCCCGACTTGTAATGTTGAAAAACACTACATCTCACTAAGTGACATTGTTTAATACAGTTTTACGACGGTTCATACCTTAACCTAACGTAACCTAACCTAACCCAACCTTACCTAACCTAACCTAACCTAACCTAACCCAACCCAACCCAACCTAACCTAACCTAACCTAACCTAACCTAACCCAACCCAACCTAACCTAACCTAACCTAAACTAACCTAACCCAACCTAACCTAACCTAACCTAACCTAACTCAACTCAACCCAACCTAACCTAATCTAACCTAACCTAACCTAACCTAACCAAACCTAACCTAACCTAACCTAACCTAACGACGGTTGCAAACGCTTTCACATTAGATATCGCAGTTCCCGACTTGTAATGGTGAAAAACACTGCATCTCACTAAGTGACATTGTTTAATGTGGTTTTACGACGGTTCATATCTTAACCTAACCTAACATTCGCACTTGTATCTAAAAACGCTCTATTACACTGTTTTGTTCACAATTACGATATTTGCGTAACCTCACAGTTTTTCACCAACTTATTGCAGTACAGAACGCTGTATCTCGCTAAATGACATTGTTCTTTAAGGTTTCACGATGCTTGCATGCGCTTTAACGAGAATATCACAATAAAGCAGTTTTGCACTTGTAACGGCACAAGACGCAGTATCTGGCTAGTTCATGCCATTTTGTGTGCTTTCACAATATTTCACCTATCGCAGTTTCATACTCGCAATAAAACAACACTATCTCGTTAGATGACATCGTTTTTGGTGCTTTCACGACGCTACGTAGCTCAAACTTACCTAACCTTCGCACTTCTATCGTTAGAAAACGTTTTATTCGCTACTTTACAATGTTTTCTACAAGATTACGACGGTTTCATGCGCTTTCACATTAGATATCGCAGTTCCCGACTTGTAATGGTGAAAAACACAGCATCTCACTAAGTGACATTGTTTATAGCGGTTTTAGCGCGGTTCATATCTTAACCTAACCTAACCTAACCTAACTTTATTTAACCTAACCTAACCTTATCTAACCCAAACTAACCTAACCTAACCAAACCTTACCTAACATAACCTAACCTAACCTAACCTAACCTAACCAAACCTAACCTAACCTAACCTAACGTAACCTAACCTAACCTAACCTAACCTATCCTAACGACGTTTGCAAGCGCTTTCACATTAGATATCGCAGTTCCCGACTTGTAATGGTGAAAAACACTGCATCTCACTAAGTGACATTGTTTAATGCGGTTTTACGACGGTTCATATATTAACCTAACCTAACCTTCGCACTTGTATTGAAAAACGCTCTATTACACTGTTTCGTTCACAATTACAATATTTGCATAACCTCACAGTTTTTCACCAACTTATTGCAGTACAGAACGCTGTATCTCGCTAAACGACATCGTTCTTTAAGGTTTCACGATGCTTGCATGCGCTTCAACGAGAATATCACATTATAGCAGTTTCGCACTTGTAACGGTACAACACGCAGTATTTGGCTTGTTCATGCCGTTTTGTGTGCTTTCACAACATTTTACCTATCGCAGTTTCGTACTCGCAATAAAACAACACTATCTCGTTAGATGACGTCATTTTTGGTGGTTTCGCGATGCTACCTAGCTTAAACTAACATAACTCAACCTAACATAACCTTCGCACTTCTATCGTTAGAAAACGTTTTACTCGCTACTTTACATTGCTTTCTACAACATTACGATGGTTTCAAGCGCTTTCACATTAGATATCGCAGTTCCCAATTTGTAAAGGTGAAAAACACTGCATCTCACTAAGTGACATTGTTTAATGCGGTTTTACGACGGTTCATACTTTAACCTAACGTAACCTAACCTAACCTAACCTAACCTTACCTAATCTAACCTAACCTAACCTAACCCAACCCAACCCAACCTAACCTAACCTAACCTATCCTAAACTAACCTAACCCAACCTAACCTAACCTAACCTAACCTAACCCAACCTAACCCAACCCATTCCAACCTAACCTAACCTAACCTAACCTAACCTAACCTAACCAAACCTAACCTAACCTAACCTAACCTAACCTAACGACGGTTGCAAGCGCTTTCACATTAGATATCACAGTTCCCGACTTGTAATGGTGAGAAACACTGCATCTCACTAAGTGACATTGTTTAATGCGGTTTTACGACGGTTCATATCTTAACCTAACCTAACATTCGCACTTGTATCTAAAAACGCTCTATTACACTGTTTCGTTCACAATTACGGTATTTGCATAACCTCACAGTTTCTCACCAACTTATTACAGTACAGAACGTTGTATCTCGCTAAATGACATCGTTCTTTAATGTTTCACGATACTTGCATGCGCTTTAACGAGAATATCACAATAAAGCAGTTTCGCACTTGTAACGGCACAAGACGCAGTATCTGGCTAGTTCATGCCATTTTGTGTGCTTTCCCAATATTTCACCTATCGCAGTTTTGTACTCGCAATAAAACATCACTTTCTCGTTAGATGACATCGTTTTTGGTGGTTTCACGACGCTACCTAGCTCAAACTAACCTAACCTTCGCACTTCTATCGTTAGAAAACGTTTTATTCGCTACTTTACAATGTTTTCTACAAGATTACGACGGTTTCATGCGCTTTCACATTAGATATCGCAGTTCCCGACTTGTAATGGTGAAAAACACAGCATCTCACTAAGTGACATTGTTTAATGTGGTTTTACGACGGTTCATATCTTAACCTAACCTGACATTCGCACTTGTATCTAAAAACGCTCTATTACACTGTTTTGTTCACAATTACCATATTTGCATAACCTCACAGTTTTTCACCAACTTATTGCAGTACAGAACGCTGTATCTCGCTAAATGACATTGTTCTTTAAGGTTTCACGATGCTTGCATGCGCTTTAACGAGAATATCACAATATAGCAGTTTCGCACTTGTAACGGTAGAACACGCAGTATTTGGCTTGTTCATGCCGTTTTGTGTGGTTTCACAACATTTCACCTACCGCAGTTTATTACTCGCAATAAAACAACACTATCTCGTTAGATGACGTCGTTCTTGGTAGTTTCAAGACGCTACCTAGCTTAAAGTAACCTAACCTAAAGTAACCTTCGCACTTCTATCGTTAGAAAACGTTTTACTCGCAACTTTACAATGTTTTCTACAAGATTACGACGGTTTCGTGCGCTTTCACATTAGATATCGTAGTTCCCGACTTGTAATGTTGAAAAACACTACATCTCACTAAGTGACATTGTTTAATACAGTTTTACGACGGTTCATACCTTAACCTAACGTAACCTAACCTAACCCAACCTTACCTAACCTAACCTAACCTAACCTAACCCAACCCAACCCAACCTAACCTAACCTAACCTAACCTAACCTAACCCAACCCAACCTAACCTAACCTAACCTAAACTAACCTAACCCAACCTAACCTAACCTAACCTAACCTAACTCAACTCAACCCAACCTAACCTAATCTAACCTAACCTAACCTAACCTAACCAAACCTAACCTAACCTAACCTAACCTAACGACGGTTGCAAACGCTTTCACATTAGATATCGCAGTTCCCGACTTGTAATGGTGAAAAACACTGCATCTCACTAAGTGACATTGTTTAATGTGGTTTTACGACGGTTCATATCTTAACCTAACCTAACATTCGCACTTGTATCTAAAAACGCTCTATTACACTGTTTTGTTCACAATTACGATATTTGCGTAACCTCACAGTTTTTCACCAACTTATTGCAGTACAGAACGCTGTATCTCGCTAAATGACATTGTTCTTTAAGGTTTCACGATGCTTGCATGCGCTTTAACGAGAATATCACAATAAAGCAGTTTTGCACTTGTAACGGCACAAGACGCAGTATCTGGCTAGTTCATGCCATTTTGTGTGCTTTCACAATATTTCACCTATCGCAGTTTCATACTCGCAATAAAACAACACTATCTCGTTAGATGACATCGTTTTTGGTGCTTTCACGACGCTACGTAGCTCAAACTTACCTAACCTTCGCACTTCTATCGTTAGAAAACGTTTTATTCGCTACTTTACAATGTTTTCTACAAGATTACGACGGTTTCATGCGCTTTCACATTAGATATCGCAGTTCCCGACTTGTAATGGTGAAAAACACAGCATCTCACTAAGTGACATTGTTTATAGCGGTTTTAGCGCGGTTCATATCTTAACCTAACCTAACCTAACCTAACTTTATTTAACCTAACCTAACCTTATCTAACCCAAACTAACCTAACCTAACCAAACCTTACCTAACATAACCTAACCTAACCTAACCTAACCTAACCAAACCTAACCTAACCTAACCTAACGTAACCTAACCTAACCTAACCTAACCTATCCTAACGACGTTTGCAAGCGCTTTCACATTAGATATCGCAGTTCCCGACTTGTAATGGTGAAAAACACTGCATCTCACTAAGTGACATTGTTTAATGCGGTTTTACGACGGTTCATATATTAACCTAACCTAACCTTCGCACTTGTATTGAAAAACGCTCTATTACACTGTTTCGTTCACAATTACAATATTTGCATAACCTCACAGTTTTTCACCAACTTATTGCAGTACAGAACGCTGTATCTCGCTAAACGACATCGTTCTTTAAGGTTTCACGATGCTTGCATGCGCTTCAACGAGAATATCACATTATAGCAGTTTCGCACTTGTAACGGTACAACACGCAGTATTTGGCTTGTTCATGCCGTTTTGTGTGCTTTCACAACATTTTACCTATCGCAGTTTCGTACTCGCAATAAAACAACACTATCTCGTTAGATGACGTCATTTTTGGTGGTTTCGCGATGCTACCTAGCTTAAACTAACATAACTCAACCTAACATAACCTTCGCACTTCTATCGTTAGAAAACGTTTTACTCGCTACTTTACATTGCTTTCTACAACATTACGATGGTTTCAAGCGCTTTCACATTAGATATCGCAGTTCCCAATTTGTAAAGGTGAAAAACACTGCATCTCACTAAGTGACATTGTTTAATGCGGTTTTACGACGGTTCATACTTTAACCTAACGTAACCTAACCTAACCTAACCTAACCTTACCTAATCTAACCTAACCTAACCTAACCCAACCCAACCCAACCTAACCTAACCTAACCTATCCTAAACTAACCTAACCCAACCTAACCTAACCTAACCTAACCTAACCCAACCTAACCCAACCCATTCCAACCTAACCTAACCTAAGCTAACCTAACCTAACCTAACCACACCTAACCTAACCTAACCTATTCTAACGTAACCTAACCTTACCTGACCTAACCTAACCTAACGTAACCTAACCTAACCTAACATAACCTAACGTAACCTAACCTAACCTAACCTAACCTAACGTAACCTAACCTAACCTAACCCAACCCCACCCAACCCAACAAAACCCAACCCAACCTAACCTAACCTAACCTAACCCAACTGAACCCAACCTAACCTAATCTAACCTAACCTAACCTAACCAAACCTAACCTAACCTAACCTAACCTAACCTAACCTAACCTAACCTAACGACGGTTGCAAGCGCTTTCACATTAGATATCGCAGTTCCCGACTTGTTATGGTGAGAAACACTGCATCTCACTAAGTGACATTGTTTAAGGCGGTTTTAGGACGGTTCATATCTTAACCTAACCTAACATTCGCACTTGTATCTAAAAACGCTCTATTACACTGTTTCGTTCACAATTACGATATTTGCATAACCTCACAGTTTTTCACCAACTTATTGCAGTACAGAACGCTGTATCTCGCTAAATGACATTGTTCTTTGAGGTTTCACGATGCTTGCTGCGCTTTAACGAGAATATCACATTATAGCAGTTTCGCACTTGTAACGCTACAACACGCAGTATCTAGCTTGTTCATGCCGTTTTGTGTGCTTTCACAATATTTCACCTATCGCAGTTTAATACTCGCAATAAAACAACACTATCTCGTTAGATGACGTCGTTTTTGGTAGTTTCACGACGCTACCTAGCTTAAACTAACCTAACCTAACCTAACCTTCGCACTTCTATCGTTAGAAAACGTTTTATTCGCTACTTTACAATGTTTTCTACAAGATTACGACGGTTTCCTGCGCTTTCACATTAGATATCGCAGTTCCCGACTTGTAATGGTGAAAAACACAGCATCTCACTAAGTGACATTGTTTAATGCGGATTTAGCGCGGTTCATATCTTAACCTAACCTAACCTAACCTAACCTAACCTTACCTAACCCAACCTATTCTAACCTAACCTAACCTAACCTAACCAAACCTTACCTAACATACCCTAACCTAACCTAACCTAACCTAACCAAACCTAACCTAACCTAACCTAACGTAACCTAACCTAACCTAACCTAACCTAATATAACCTAACGACGTTTGCAAGCGCTTTCACATTAGATATCGCAGTTCCCGACTTGTAATGGTGAAAAACACTGCATCTCACTAAGTGACATTGTTTAATGTGGTTTTACGACGGTTCATATCTTAACCTAACCTAACATTCGCACTTGTATCTAAAAACGCTCTATTACACTGTTTTGTTCACAATTACGATATTTGCATAACCTCACAGTTTTTCACCAACTTATTGCAGTACAGAACGCTGTATCTCGCTAAATGACATCGTTCTTTAAGGTTTCACGATGCTTGCATGCGCTTTAACGAGAATATCACATTATAGCAGTTTCGCACTTGTAACGCTACAACACGCAGTATCTAGCTTGTTCATGCCGTTTTGTGTGCTTTCACAATATTTCACCTATCGCAGTTTAATACTCGCAATAAAACAACACTATCTCGTTAGATGACGTCGTTTTTGGTAGTTTCACGACGCTACCTAGCTTAAACTAACCTAACCTAACCTAACCTTCGCACTTCTATCGTTATAAAACGTTTTACTCGCAACTTTAAAATGCTCTCTACAACATTACGACAGTTTCATGCGCTTTCACAATAGATATCGCAGTTCCCGACTTGTAATGGTGAAAAACACTGCATCTCACTTAGTGACATTGTTTCATGCGGTTTTACGACGGTTCATATCTTAACCTAACCTAACGTTCGCATTTGTATCTAAAAACGCTCTATTACACTGTTTCGTTCACATTTAAGATATTTGCATGACCTCACAGTTTTTCTCCAACGTATTACAGTACAGAACGCTGTATATCGCTAAATGACATCATTCTTTAAGGTTTCACGATGCTTGCATGCGCTTTAACGAGAATATCACAACATAGCAGTTTCGCACTTGTAACGGTACAACACGCAGTATTTGGCTTGTTCATGCCGTTTTGTGTGCTTTCACAACATTTCACCTATTGCAGTTTCGTACATGAAATAAAACAATTATATCTCGTTAGATGACGTCCTTTTTGTTGGTTTCACGACGCTACCTAGCTTAAACTAACATAATTCAACCTAACATAACCTTCGCACTTCTATCGTTAGAAAACGTTTTACTCGCTACTTTACAATGCTCTCTACAACATTACGACGGTTTCATGCGCTTTCACATTAGATATCGCAGTTCCCGACTTGTAATGGTGAAAAACACTGCATCTCACAAAGTGACATTGTTTAATGCGGTTTTACGACGGTTCATATCTTAACCTAACCTAACATTCGCGCTTGTATCTGAAAACGCTCTATTACACTGTTTCGTTCACATTTACGATATTTGCATGACCTCACAGTTTTTCACCAACCTATTACAGTACAGAACGCTGTCTCTCGCTAAATGACATCATTCTTTAAGGTTTCACGATGCTTGCATGCGCTTTAACGAGAATATCACATTATAGCAGTTTCGCACTTGTAACGGTACAACACGCAGTATCTGGCTTGTTCAAGCCGTTTTGTGTACTTTCACAACATTTCACCTATTGCAGTTTCGTACATGCAATAAAACAACACTATTTCGTTAGATGACGTCCTTTTTGGTGGTCTCACGACGCTACATAGCTTAAACTAACATAACTCAACCTAATATAACCTTCGCAGTTCTATCGTTAGAAAACGTTTTACTCGCTACTTTACAATGCTCTCTACAACATTACGACGGTTTCATGCGCTTTCACATTAGATATCGTAGTTCCCGACTTGTAATGTTGAAAAACACTACATCTCACTAAGTGACATTGTTTAATGCGGTATTACGACGGTTCATATGTTAACCTAACCTAACATTCGCGCTTGTATCTCAAAACGCTCTATTACACTGTTTCGTTCACAGTTACGATATTTGCATGACCTCACAGTTTTTCACCAACTTATTACAGTACAGAACGCTGTCTCTCGCTAAATGACATCATTCTTTAAGGTTTCACGATGCTTGCATGCGCTTTACCGAGAATATCACAACATAGCAGTTTCGCACTTGTAACGGTACAACACGCAGTATTTGGCTTGTTCATGCCGTTTTGTGTGCTTTCACAACATTTTACCTATCGCAGTTTCGTACTCGCAATAAAACAACACTATCTCGTTAGATGACGTCGTTTTTGGTGGTTTCACGATGCTACCTAGCTTAAACTAACATAACTCAACCTAACATAACCTTCGCACTTCTATCGTTAGAAAACGTTTTACTCGCTACTTTACATTGCTTTCTACAACATTACGACGGTTTCAAGCGCTTTCACATTAGATATCGCGGTTCCCAACTTGTAAAGGTGAAAAACACTGCATCTCACTAAGTGACATTGTTTAATGCGGTTTTACGACGGTTCATACTTTAACCTAACGTAACCTAACCTAACCTAACCTAACCTTAGCTAATCTAACCTAACCTAACCTAACCCAACCCAACCCAACCTAACCTAACCTAACCTAACCTAAACTAACCTAACCTAACCCAACCTAACCTAACCTAACCTAACCCAACCTAACCCAACCACACCCAACCTAACCTAACCTAAGCTAACCTAACCTAACCTAACCAAACCTAACCTAACCTAACCTAACGTAACCTAACCTAACCTAACCTATTCTAACGTAACCTAACCTTACCTGACCTAACCTAACCTAACGTAACCTAACCTAACCTAACATAACCTAACGTACCCTAACCTAACCTAACCTAACCTAACGTAACCTAACCTAACCTAACCCAACCTAACCTAACCTAACCTAACCTTACCTAACCTAACCAAATTATTCTTACCTAACCTAACCTAACCTAACGTAACCTAACCTAACGTACCCTAACGTAACCTAACCTAACCTAACCCAACCTAACCTGACCTAACCTAACCCAACTCAACCCAACCTAACCTAATCTAACCTAACCTAACCTAACCAAACCTAACCTAACCTAACCTAACCTAACGACGGTTGCAAGCGTTTTCACATTAGATATCGCAGTTCCCGACTTGTAATGGTGAGAAACACTGCATCTCACTAAGTGACATTGTTTAAGGCGGTTTTACGACGGTTTATATCTTAACCTAACCTAACATTCGCACTTGTATCTAAAAACGCTCTATTACACTGTTTCGTTCACAATTACGATATTTGCATAACCTCACAGTTTTTCACCAACTTATTGCAGTACAGAACGCTGTATCTCGCTAAATGACATTGTTCTTTGAGGTTTCACGATGCTTGCTGCGCTTTAACGAGAATATCACATTATAGCAGTTTCGCACTTGTAACGCTACAACACCCAGTATCTAGCTTGTTCATGCCGTTTTGTGTGCTTTCACAATATTTCACCTATCGCAGTTTAATACTCGCAATAAAACAACACTATCTCGTTAGATGACGTCGTTTTTGGTAGTTTCACGACGCTACCTAGCTTAAACTAACCTAACCTAGCCTAACCTTCGCACTTCTATCGTTATAAAACGTTTTACTCGCAACTTTAAAATGCTCTCTACAACATTACGACAGTTTCATGCGCTTTCACAATAGATATCGCAGTTCCCGACTTGTAATGGTGAAAAACACTGCATCTCACTTAGTGACATTGTTTCATGCGGTTTTACGACGGTTCATATCTTAACCTAACCTAACGTTCGCACTTGTATCTAAAAACGCTCTATTACACTGTTTCGTTCACATTTAAGATATTTGCATGATTTCACAGTTTTTCTCCAACGAATTACAGTACAGAACGCTGTATATCGCTAAATGACATCATTCTTTAAGGTTTCACGATGCTTGCATGCGCTTTAACGAGAATATCACAACATAGCAGTTTCGCACTTGTAACGGTACAACACGCAGTATTTGGCTTGTTCATGCCGTTTTGTGTGCTTTCACAACATTTCACCTATTGCAGTTTCGTACATGAAATAAAACAATTATATCTCGTTAGATGACGTCCTTTTTGGTGGTTTCACGACGCTACCTAGCTTAAACTAACATAATTCAACCTAACATAACCTTCGCACTTCTATCGTTAGAAAACGTTTTACTCGCTACTTTACAATGCTCTCTACAACATTACGACGGTTTCATGCGCTTTCACATTAGATATCGCAGTTCCCGACTTGTAATGGTGAAAAACACTGCATCTCACAAAGTGACATTGTTTAATGCGGTTTTACGACGGTTCATATCTTAACCTAACCTAACATTCGCGCTTGTATCTCAAAACGCTCTATTACACTGTTTCGTTCACAGTTACGATATTTGCATGACCTCACAGTTTTTCCCCAACTTATTACAGTACAGAACGCTGTCTCTCGCTAAATGACATCATTCTTTAAGGTTTCACGATGCTTGCATGCGCTTTAACGAGAATATCACATTATAGCAGTTTCGCACTTGTAACGGTACAACACGCAGTATCTGGCTTGTTCAAGCCGTTTTGTGTACTTTCACAATATTTCACCTATTGCAGTTTCGTACATGCAATAAAACAACACTATTTCGTTAGATGACGTCCTTTTTGGTGGTCTCACGACGCTAAGTAGCTTAAACTAACATAACTCAACCTAATATAACCTTCGCAGTTCTATCGTTAGAAAACGTTTTACTCGCTACTTTACATTGCTTTCTACAACATTACAACGGTTTCAAGCGCTTTCACATTAGATATCGCGGTTCCCAACTTGTAAAGGTGAAAAACACTGCATCTCACTAAGTGACATTGTTTAATGCGGTTTTACGACGGTTCATACTTTAACCTAACGTAACCTAACCTAACCTAACCTAACCTAACCTTACCTAATCTAACCTAACCTAACCTAACCCAACCCAACCCAACCTAACCTAACCTAACCTAACCTAAACTAACCTAACCCAACCTAACCTAACCTAACCTAACCCAACCTAACCCAACCACACCCAACCTAACCTAACCTAAGCTAACCTAACCTAACCTAACCAAACCTAACCTAACGTAACCTAACCTAACCTAACCTATTCTAACGTAACCTAACCTTACCTGACCTAACCTAACCTAACGTAACCTAACCTAACCTAACATAACCTAACGTAACCTAACCTAACCTAACCTAACGTAACCTAACCTAACCTAACCCAACCTAACCCAACCCAACCCAACCCAACAAAACCCTACCCAACCTAACCTAACCTAACCTAACCTAACCTTACCTAACCTAACCAAATTATTCTTACCTAACCTAACCTAACCTAACGTAACCTAACCTAACGTACCCTAACGTAACCTAACCTAACCTAACCCAACCTAACCTAACCTAACCTAACCCAACTCAACCCAACCTAACCTAATCTAACCTAACCTAACCTAACCTAACCAAACCTATCCTAACCTAACCTAACCTAACCTAACGACGGTTGCAAGCGCTTTCACATTAGATATCGCAGTTCCCGACTTGTAATGGTGAGAAGCACTGCATCTCACTAAGTGACATTGTTTAAGGCGGTTTTACGACGGTTTATATCTTAACCTTACCTAACATTCGCACTTGTATCTAAAAACGCTCTATTACACTGTTTCGTTCACAATTACGATATTTGCATAACCTCACAGTTTTTCACCAACTTATTGCAGTACAGAATGCTGTATCTCGCTAAATGACATTGTTCTTTGAGGTTTCACGATGCTTGCTGCGCTTTAACGAGAATATCACATTATAGCAGTTTCGCACTTGTAACGCTACAACACGCAGTATCTAGCTTGTTCATGCCGTTTTGTGTGCTTTCACAATATTTCACCTATCGCAGTTTAATACTCGCAATAAAACAACACTATCTCGTTAGATGACGTCGTTTTTGGTAGTTTCACGACGCTACCTAGCTTAAACTAACCTAACCTAACCTAACCTTCGCACTTCTATCGTTATAAAACGTTTTACTCGCAACTTTAAAATGCTCTCTACAACATTACGACAGTTTCATGCGTTTTCACAATAGATATCGCAGTTCCCGACTTGTAATGGTGAAAAACACTGCATCTCACTTAGTGACATTGTTTCATGCGGTTTTACGACGGTTCATATCTTAACCTAACCTAACGTTCGCACTTGTATCTAAAAACGCTCTATTACACTGTTTCGTTCACATTTAAGATATTTGCATGACCTCACAGTTTTTCTCCAACGTATTACAGTACAGAACGCTGTATATCGCTAAATGACATCATTCTTTAAGGTTTCACGATGCTTGCATGCGCTTTAACGAGAATATCACATTATAGCAGTTTCGCACTTGTAACGGTACAACACGCAGTATCTGGCTTGTTCAAGCCGTTTTGTGTACTTTCACAACATTTCACCTATTGCAGTTTCGTACATGCAATAAAACAACACTATTTCGTTAGATGACGTCCTTTTTGGTGGTCTCACGACGCTACATAGCTTAAACTAACATAACTCAACCTAATATAACCTTCGCAGTTCTATCGTTAGAAAACGTTTTACTCGCTACTTTACAATGCTCTCTACAACATTACGACGGTTTCATGCGCTTTCACATTAGATATCGTAGTTCCCGACTTGTAATGTTGAAAAACACTACATCTCACTAAGTGACATTGTTTAATGCGGTATTACGACGGTTCATATGTTAACCTAACCTAACATTCGCGCTTGTATCTCAAAACGCTCTATTACACTGTTTCGTTCACAGTTACGATATTTGCATGACCTCACAGTTTTTCACCAACCTATTACAGTACAGAACGCTGTCTCTCGCTAAATGACATCATTCTTTAAGGTTTCACGATGCTTGCATGCGCTTTACCGAGAATATCACAACATAGCAGTTTCGCACTTGTAACGGTACAACACGCAGTATTTGGCTTGTTCATGCCGTTTTGTGTGCTTTCACAACATTTTACCTATCGCAGTTTCGTACTCGCAATAAAACAACACTATCTCGTTAGATGACGTCGTTTTTGGTGGTTTCACGATGCTACCTAGCTTAAACTAACATAACTCAACCTAACATAACATTCGCACTTCTATCGTTAGAAAACGTTTTACTCGATACTTTACATTGCTTTCTACAACATTACGACGGTTTCAAGCGCTTTCACATTAGATATCGCGGTTCCCAACTTGTAAAGGTGAAAAACACTGCATCTCACTAAGTGACATTGTTTAATGCGGTTTTACGACGGTTCATACTTTAACCTAACGTAACCTAACCTAACCTAACCTAACCTAGCCTAACCTTACCTAATCTAACCTAACCTAACCTAACCCAACCCAACCCAACCTAACCTAACCTAACCTAACCTAAACTAACCTAATCCAACCTAACCTAACCTAACCTAACCCAACCTGACCCAACCACACCCAACCTAACCTAACCTAAGCTAACCTAACCTAACCTAACCAAACCTAACCTAACCTAACCTAACGTAACCTAACCTAACCTAACCTAACCCAACCCACCCCAACCCAACAAAACCCAACCCAACCTAACCTAACCTAACCTAACCTTACCTAACCTAACCAAATTATTCTTACCTAACCTAACCTAACCTAACGTAACCTAACCTAACGTACCCTAACGTAACCTAACCTAACCTAACCCAACCTAACCTAACCTAACCTAACCCAACTCAACCCAACCTAACCTAATCTAACCTAACCTAACCTAACCTAACCAAACCTAACCTAACCTAACCTAACCTAACCTAACGACGGTTGCAAGCGCTTTCACATTAGATATCGCAGTTCCCGACTTGTAATGGTGAGAAGCACTGCATCTCACTAAGTGACATTGTTTAAGGTGGTTTTACGACGGTTTATATCTTAACCTTACCTAACATTCGCACTTGTATCTAAAAACGCTCTATTACACTGTTTCGTTCACAATTACGATATTTGCATAACCTCACAGTTTTTCACCAACTTATTGCAGTACAGAATGCTGTATCTCGCTAAATGACATTGTTCTTTGAGGTTTCACGATGCTTGCTGCGCTTTAACGAGAATATCACATTATAGCAGTTTCGCACTTGTAACGCTACAACACGCAGTATCTAGCTTGTTCATGCCGTTTTGTGTGCTTTCACAATATTTCACCTATCGCAGTTTAATACTCGCAATAAAACAACACTATCTCGTTAGATGACGTCGTTTTTGGTAGTTTCACGACGCTACCTAGCTTAAACTAACCTAACCTAACCTAACCTTCGCACTTCTATCGTTATAAAACGTTTTACTCGCAACTTTAAAATGCTCTCTACAACATTACGACAGTTTCATGCGCTTTCACAATAGATATCGCAGTTCCCGACTTGTAATGGTGAAAAACACTGCATCTCACTTAGTGACATTGTTTCATGCGGTTTTACGACGGTTCATATCTTAACCTAACCTAACGTTCGCACTTGTATCTAAAAACGCTCTATTACACTGTTTCGTTCACATTTAAGATATTTGCATGACCTCACAGTTTTTCTCCAACGTATTACAGTACAGAACGCTGTATATCGCTAAATGACATCATTCTTTAAGGTTTCACGATGCTTGCATGCGCTTTAACGAGAATATCACAACATAGCAGTTTCGCACTTGTAACGGTACAACACGCAGTATTTGGCTTGTTCATGCCGTTTTGTGTGCTTTCACAACATTTCACCTATTGCAGTTTCGTACATAAAATAAAACAATTATATCTCGTTAGATGACGTCCTTTTTGGTGGTTTCACGACGCTACCTAGCTTAAACTAACATAATTCAACCTAACATAACCTTCGCGCTTCTATCGTTAGAAAACGTTTTACTCGCTACTTTACAATGCTCTCTACAACATTACGACGGTTTCATGCGCTTTCACATTAGATATCGCAGTTCCCGACTTGTAATGGTGAAAAACACTGCATCTCACAAAGTGACATTGTTTAATGCGGTTTTACGACGGTTCATATCTTAACCTAACCTAACATTCGCGCTTGTATCTCAAAACGCTCTATTACACTGTTTCGTTCACAGTTACGATATTTGCATGACCTCACAGTTTTTCACCAACTTATTACAGTACAGAACGCTGTCTTTTGCTAAATGACATCGTTCTTTAAGGTTTCACGATGCTTGCATGCGCTTTAACGAGAATATCACAACATAGCAGTTTCGCGCTTGTAACGGTACAACACGCAGTATTTGGCTTGTTCATGCCGTTTTGTGTGCTTTCACAACATTTCACCTATCGCAGTTTTGTACTCGCAATAAAACAACACTATCTCGTTAGATGACGTTGTTTTTGGAAGTTTCACGACGCTACCTAGCTTAAACTAACCTAACCTTCGCACTTCTATCGTTAGAAAACGTTTTACTCGCTACTTTACATTGCTTTCTACAACATTACGACGGTTTCAAGCGCTTTCACATTAGATATCACAGTTCCCAACTTCTAAAGGTGAAAAACACTGCATTTCACTAAGTGACATTGTTTAATGCGGTTTTACGACGGTTCATACCTTAACCTAACGTAACCTAACCTAACCTAACATAACCTTACCTAACCTAACCTAACCTAACCCAACCCAACCCAACCCAACCTAACCTAACCTAAACTAACCTAACCCAACCTAACCTAACCTAACCCAACCTAACCCAACCCAACCCAACCTAACCTAACCTAAGCTAACCTAACCTGAACCTAACCAAACCTAACCTAACCTAACCCAACCTAACCTAACCTAACCTAACCTAACCTAACCTAACCTAACGACGGTTGCAAGCGCTTTCACATTAGATATCGCAGTTCCCCACTTTTAATGGTGAAAAACACTGCATTTCACTAAGTGACATTGTTTAATGCGGTTTTACGACGGTTCATATCTTAACCTAACCTAACATTCGCACTTGTATCTAAAAACGCTCTATTACACTGTTTTGTTCAAAATTACGATATTTGCATAACCTCACAGTTTTTCACCAACTTATTGCAGTACAGAACGCTGTATCTCGCTAAATGACATTGTTCTTTAAGGTTTCACGATGCTTGCATGCGCTTTAACGAGAATATCACAATATAGCAGTTTCGCACTTGTAACGGTAGAACACGCAGTATTTGGCTTGTTCATGCCGTTTTGTGTGCTTTCACAACATTTCACCTATCGCAGTTTAATACTCGCAATAAAACAACACTATCTCGTTAGATGACGTCGTTTCTGGTAGTTTCACGACGCTACGTAGCTCAAACTAACCAAACCTTCGCACTTCTATCGTTAGAAAACGTTTTATTCGCTACTTTACAATGTTTTCTACAAGATTACGACGGTTTCATGCGCTTTCACATTATATATCGCAGTTCCCGACTTGTAATGGTGAAAAACACAGCATCTCACTGAGTGACATTGTTTATTGCGGTTTTAGCGCGGTTCATATCTTAACCTAACCTAACCTAACCTTACCTAACCCAACCTAACCCAACCTAACCTAACCAAACCTTACCTAACATAACCTAACCTAACCTAACCTAACCTAACCAAACCTAACCTAACCTAACCTAACGTAACCTAACCTAACCTAACCTAACCAAACCTAACCTAACCTAACCTAACGTAACCTTACCTAACCTAACTTAACCTACCCTAACCCAACCCAACCCAACCTAACCTAACCTAACCTAACCTAAACTAACCTAACCCAACCTAACCTAACCTAACCTAACCTAACCCAACCTAACCCAACCCAACCCAACCTAACCTAACCTAAGCTAACCTAACCTAACCTAACCTAACCAAACCTAACCTAACCTAACGTAACCTAACCTAACCTAACCTATTCTAACGTAACCTAACCTTACCTGACCTAACCTAACCTAACGTAACCTAACCTAACCTAACATAACCTAACGTAACCTAACCTAACCTAACCTAACGTAACCTAACCTAACCTAACCCAACCTAACCCAACCCAACCCAACCCAACACAACCCAACACAACCTAACCTAACCTAACCTAACCTTACCTAACCTAACCAAATTATTCTTACCTAACCTAACCTAACCTAACGTAACCTAACCTAACGTACCCTAACGTAACCTAACCTAACCTAACCCAACTCAACCCAACCTAACCTAATCTAACCTAACCTAACCTAACCTAACCAAACCTAACCTAACCTAACCTAACCTAACCTAACCTAACGACGGTTGCAAGCGCTTTCACATTAGATATCGCAGTTCCCGACTTGTAATGGTGAGAAACACTGCATCTCACTAAGTGACATTGTTTATTGCGGTTTTACGACGGTTCATATCTTAACCTAACCTAACATTCGCACTTGTATCTAAAAACGCTCTATTACACTGTTTCGTTCACAATCACGATATTTGCATAACCTCACAGTTTTTCACCAACTTATTGCAGTTCAGAACGCTGTATCTCGCTAAATGACATTGTTCTTTGAGGTTTCACGATGCTTGCATGCGCTTTAACGAGAATATCACATTATAGCAGTTTCGCACTTGTAACGCTACAACACGCAGTATCTAGCTTGTTCATGCCGTTTTGTGTGCTTTCACAATATTTCACCTATCGCAGTTTAATACTCGCAATAAAACAACACTATCTCGTTAGATGACGTCGTTTTTGGTAGTTTCACGACGCTACCTAGCTTAAACTAACCTAACCTAACCTAACCTTCGCACTTCTATCGTTATAAAACGTTTTACTCGCAACTTTGCAATGTTTTCTACGAGATTACGACGGTTTCATGCGCTTTCACATTAGATATTTTAGTTCTCGACTTGTAATGTTGAAAAACACTACATCTCACTAAGTGACATTGTTTAATGCGGTTTTACGACGGTTGATATCTCAACCTAACCTAACATTCGCACTTGTATCTAAATACGCTCAATTACACTGTTTCGTTCACAATTACGATATTTGCTTGACCTCACAGTTTCTCACCAACTTATTACAGTACAGAACGCTGTATCTCGCTAAATGGCATCGTTCTTTAATGTTTCACGATACTTGCATGCGCTTTAACGAGAATATCACAATAAAGCAGTTTCGCACTTGTAACGGCACAAGACGCAGTATCTGGCTAGTTCATGCCATTTTGTGTGCTTTCCCAATATTTCACCTATCGCAGTTTTGTACTCGCAATAAAACATCACTATCTCGTTAGATGACATCGTTTTTGGTGGTTTCACGACGCTACCTAGCTCAAACTAACCTAACCTTCGCACTTCTATCGTTAGAAAACGTTTTATTCGCTACTTTACAATGTTTTCTACAAGATTACGACGGTTTCATGCGCTTTCACATTAGATATCGCAGTTCCCGACTTGTAATGGTGAAAAACACAGCATCTCACTAAGTGACATTGTTTAATGCGGATTTAGCGCGGTTCATATCTTAACCTAACCTAACCTAACCCAACCTAACCTAACCTTACCTAACCCAACCTAACCTAACCTAACCTAACCTAACCAAACCTTACCTAACATACCCTAACCTAACCTAACCTAACCCAACCAAACCTAACCTAACCTAACCTAACCTAACGTCCCCTAACCTAACCTAACCTAACCTAACCTAACCTAACATAACCCAACCCAACCCAACCCAACCCAACACAACCCAACACAACCTAACCTAACCTAACCTAACCTTACCTAACCTAACCAAATTATTCTTACCTAACCTAACCTAACCTAACGTAACCTAACCTAACGTACCCTAACGTAACCTAACCTAACCCAACTCAACCCAACCTAACCTAATCTAACCTAACCTAACCTAACCTAACCAAACCTAACCTAACCTAACCTAACCTAACTTAACCTAACGACGGTTGCAAGCGCTTTCACATTAGATATCGCAGTTCCCGACTTGTAATGGTGAAAAACACTGCATCTCACTAAGTGACATTGTTTAATGTGGTTTTACGACGGTTCATATATTAACCTAACCTAACCTTCGCACTTGTATTGAAAAACGCTCTATTACACTGTTTCGTTCACAATTACAATATTTGCATAACCTCACAGTTTTTCACCACCTTATTGCAGTACAGAACGCTGTATCTCGCTAAACGACATCGTTCTTTAAGGTTTCACGATGCTTGCATGCGCTTCAACGAGAATATCACATTATAGCAGTTTCGCACTTGTAACGGTACAACACGCAGTATCTGGCTTGTTCATACCGTTTTGTGTACTTTCACAACATTTCACCTATTGCAGTTTCGTACATGCAATAAAACAACACTATCTCGTTAGATGACGTCCTTTTTGGTGGTCTCACGACGCTACATAGCTTAAACTAACATAACTCAACCTAATATAACCTTCGCACTTCTATCGTTAGAAAACGTTTTACTCGCTACTTTACAATGCTCTCTACAACATTACGACAGTTTCATGCGCTTTCACAATAGATATCGCAGTTCCCGACTTGTAATGCTGAAAAACACTGCATCTCACTTAGTGACATTGTTTCATGCGGTTTTACGACGGTTCATATCTTAACCTAACCTAACGTTCGCACTTGTATCTAAAAACGCTCTATTACACTGTTTCGTTCACATTTAAGATATTTGCATGACCTCACAGTTTTTCTCCAACGTATTACAGTACAGAACGCTGTATATCGCTAAATGACATCATTCTTTAAGGTTTCACGATGCTTGCATGCGCTTTAACGAGAATATCACAACATAGCAGTTTCGCACTTGTAACGGTACAACACGCAGTATTTGGCTTGTTCATGCCGTTTTGTGTGCTTTCACAACATTTCACCTATTGCAGTTTCGTACATGAAATAAAACAATTATATCTCGTTAGATGTCCTTTTTGGTGGTTTCACGACGCTACCTAGCTTAAACTAACACAATTCAACCTAACATAACCTTCGCACTTCTATCGTTAGAAAACGTTTTACTCGCAACTTTACAATGTTTTCTACAAGATTACGACGGTTTCATGCGCTTTCACATTAGATATCGTAGTTCCCGACTTGTAATGTTGAAAAACACTACATCTCACTAAGTGACATTGTTTAATGCGGTTTTACGACGGTTCATACCTTAACCTAACGTAACCTAACCTAACCTAACCTAACCCAACCCAACCCAACCTAACCTAACCTAACCTAACCTAAACTAACCTAACCCAACCTAACCTAACCTAACCTAACCTAACCCAACTCAACCCAACCTAACCTAATCTAACCTAACCTAACCTAACCTAACCTAACCTAACGACGGTTGCAAGCGCTTTCACATTAGATATCGCAGTTCCCGACTTGTAATGGTGAAAAACACTGCATCTCACTAAGTGACATTGTTTAATGTGGTTTTACGACAGTTCATATCTTAACCTAACCTAACATTCGCACTTGTATCTAAAAACGCTCTATTACACTGTTTTGTTCACAATTACGATATTTGCATACCCTCACAGTTTTTCACCAACTTATTGCAGTACAGAACGCTGTATCTCGCTAAATGACATTGTTCTTTAAGGTTTCACGATGCTTGCATGCGCTTTACCGAGAATATCACAACATAGCAGTTTCGCACTTGTAACGGTACAACACGCAGTATTTGGCTTGTTCATGCCGTTTTGTGTGCTTTCACAACATTTTACCTATCGCAGTTTCGTACTCGCAATAAAACAACACTATCTCGTTAGATGACGTCGTTTTTGGTGGTTTCACGATGCTACCTAGCTTAAACTAACATAACCCAACCTAACATAACCTTCGTACTTCTATCGTTAGAAAACGTTTTACTCGCTACTTTACATTGCTTTCTACAACATTACGACGGTTTCAAGCGCTTTCACATTAGATATCGCAGTTCCCAACTTGTAAAGGTGAAAAACACTGCATCTCACTAAGTGACATTGTTTAATGCGGTTTTACGACAGTTCATACTTTAACCTAACGTAACCTAACCTAACCTAACCTAACCTAACCTTACCTAATCTAACCTAACCTAACCTAACCCAACCCAACCCAACCTAACCTAACCTAACCTAACCTAAACTAACCTAACCCAACCTAACCTAACCTAACCCAACCTAACCCAACCCAACCCAACCTAACCTAACCTAAGCTAACCTAACCTAACCAATCCTAACCAAACCTAACCTAACCTAACGTAACCTAACCTACTATAACGTAACCTAACCTTACCTGACCTAACCTAACCTAACGTAACCTAACATAACCTAACGTAACCTAACCTAACCTAACCTAACGTAACCTAACCTAACCTAACCCAACCTAACCCAACCCAACCCAACCCAACAAAACCCAACCCAACCTAACCTAACCTAACCTAACCTTACCTAACCTAACCAAATTATTCTTACCTAACCTAACCTAACCTAACGTAACCTAACCTAACGTACCCTAACGTAACCTAACCTAACCTAACCTAACCCAACCTAACCTAATCTAACCTAACCTAACCTAACCTAACCTAACCAAACCTAACCCAACCTAACCTAACCTAACCTAACCTAACCTAACGACGGTTGCAAGCGCTTTCACATTAGATATCGCAGTTCCCCACTTTTAATGGTGAAAAACACTGCATCTCACTAATTGACATTGTTTAATGCGGTTTTACGACGGTTCATATCTTAACCTAACCTAACATTCGCACTTGTATCTAAAAACGCTCTATTACACTGTTTTGTTCAAAATTACGATATTTGCATAACCTCACAGTTTTTCACCAACTTATTGCAGTACAGAACGCTGTATCTCGCTAAATGACATTGTTCTTTAAGGTTTCACGATGCTTGCATGCGCTTTAACGAGAATATCACAATATAGCAGTTTCGCACTTGTAACGGTAGCACACGCAGTATTTGGCTTGTTCATGCCGTTTTGTGTGCTTTCACAACATTTCACCTATCGCAGTTTAATACTCGCAATAAAACAACACTATCTCGTTAGATGACGTCGTTTCTGGTAGTTTCACGACGCTACGTAGCTCAAACTAACCAAACCTTCGCACTTCTATCGTTAGAAAACGTTTTATTCGCTACTTTACAATGTTTTCTACAAGATTACGACGGTTTCATGCGCTTTCACATTAGATATCGCAGTTACCGACTTGTAATGGTGAAAAACACAGCATCTCACTGAGTGACATTGTTTAATGCGGTTTTAGCGCGGTTCATATCTTAACCTAACCTAACCTAACCTTACCTAACCCAACCTAACCCAACCTAACCTAACCTAACCTAACCAAACCTTACCTAACATAACCTAACCTAACCTAACCTAACCAAACCTAACCTAACCTAACCTAACGTAACCTAACCTAACCTAACCTAACCTAACCAAACCTAACCTAACCTAACCTAACATAATCTTACCTAACCTAACTTAACCTACCCTAACCCAAGCCAACCCAACCTAACCTAACCTAACCTAACCTAAACTAACCTAACCCAACCTAACCTAACCTAACCTAACCTAACCCAACCTAACCCAACCCAACCCAACCTAACCTAACCTAAGCTAACCTAACCTAACCTAACCTAACCAAACCTAACCTAACCTAACCTAACGTAACCTAACCTAACCTAACCTATTCTAACGTAACCTAACCTTACCTGACCTAACCTAACCTAACGTAACCTAACCTAACCTAACATAACCTAACGTAACCTAACCTAACCTAACCTAATGTAACCTAACCTAACCTAACCCAACCTAGCCCAACCTAACCCAACCCAACCCAACCCAACACAACCCAACACAACCTAACCTAACCTAACCTAACCTAACCTTACCTAACCTAACCAAATTATTCTTACCTAACCTAACCTAACCTAACGTAACCTAACCTAACGTACCCTAACGTAACCTAACCTAACCTAACCTAACCCAACTCAACCCAACCTAACCTAACCTAACCTAACCTAATATAACCTAACGACGTTTGCAAGCGCTTTCACATTAGATATCGGAGTTCCCGACTTGTAATGGTGAAAAACACTACATCTCACTAAGTGACATTGTTTAATGTGGTTTTACGACGGTTCATATCTTAACCTAACCTAACATTCGCACTTGTATCTAAAAACGCTCTATTACACTGTTTTGTTCACAATTACGATATTTGCATAACCTCAAAGTTTTTCACCAACTTATTGCAGTAAAGAACGCTGAATCTCGCTAAATGACATTGTTCTTTAAGGTTTCACGATGCTTGCATGCGCTTTAACGAGAATATCAAAATATAGCCGTTTCGCACTTGTAACGCTAGAACACGCAGTATTTGGCTTGTTCATGCCGTTTTGTGTGATTTCACAACATTTCACCTATCGCAGTTTAATACTCGCAATAAAACAACACTATCTCGTTAGTTGACGTCGTTTTTGGTAGTTTCACGACGCTACCTAGCTTAAACTAACCTATCCTAACCTAACCTTCGCACTTCTATCGTTAGAAAACGTTTTACTCGCAACTTTACAATGTTTTCTACAAGATTACGACGGTTTCAAGAGCTTTCACATTAGATATCGTAGTTCCCGACTTGTAATGTTGAAAAACACTACATCTCACTAAGTGACATTGTTTAATGCGGTTTTACGACGGTTCATACCTTAACCTAACGTAACCTAACCTAACCTAACCTAACCCAACCCAACCCAACCTAACCTAACCTAACCTAACCTAAACTAACCTAACCCAACCTAACCTAACCTAACCTAACCTAACCCAACTCAACCCAACCTAACCTAATCTAACCTAACCTAACCTAACCTAACCTAACCTAACCTAACGACGGTTGCAAGCGCTTTCACATTAGATATCGCAGTTCCCGACTTGTAATGGTGAAAAACACTGCATCTCACTAAGTGACATTGTTTACTGTGGTTTTACGACGGTTCATATCTTAACCTAACCTAACATTCGCACTTGTATCTAAAAACGCTCTATTACACTGTTTTGTTCACAATTACGATATTTGCATACCCTCACAGTTTTTCACCAACTTATTGCAGTACAGAACGCTGTATCTCGCTAAATGACATTGTTCTTTAAGGTTTCACGATGCTTGCATGCGCTTCACCGAGAATATCACAACATAGCAGTTTCGCACTTGTAACGGTACAACACGCAGTATTTGGCTTGTTCATGCCGTTTTGTGTGCTTTCACAACATTTTACCTATCGCAGTTTCGTACTCGCAATAAAACAACACTATCTCGTTAGATGACGTCGTTTTTGGTGGTTTCACGATGCTACCTAGCTTAAACTAACATAACCCAACCTAACATAACCTTCGTACTTCTATCGTTAGAAAACGTTTTACTCGCTACTTTACATTGCTATCTAAAACATTACGACGGTTTCAAGCGCTTTCACATTAGATATCGCAGTTCCCAACTTGTAAAGGTGAAAAACACTGCATCTCACTAAGTGACATTGTTTAATGCGGTTTTACGACAGTTCATACTTTAACCTAACGTAACCTAACCTAACCTAACCTAACCTAACCTTACCTAATCTAACCTAACCTAACCTAACCCAACCCAACCCAACCTAACCTAACCTAACCTAACCTAAACTAACCTAACCCAACCTAACCTAAGCTAACCTAACCCAACCTAACCCAACCCAACCCCACCTAACCTAACCTAAGCTAACCTAACCTAACCTAACCAAACCTAACCTAACCTAGCCTAACCTAACGTAACCTAACCTAACCTAACCTACTATAACGTAACCTAACCTTACCTGACCTAACCTAACCTAACGTAACCTAACATAACCTAACGTAACCTAACCTAACCTAACCTAACGTAACCTAACCTAACCTAACCCAACCTAACCCAACCCAACCCAACCCAACAAAACCCAACCCAACCTAACCTAACCTAACCTTACCTAACCTAACCAAATTATTCTTACCTCCCCTAACCTAACCTAACGTAACCTAACCTAACGTACCCTAACGTAACCTAACCTAACCTAACCTAACCTAACCCAACCTAACCTAATCTAACCTAACCTAACCTAACATAACCCAACCCAACCCAACCCAACACAACCCAACACAACCTAACCTAACCTAACCTAACCTTACCTAACCTAACCAAATTATTCTTACCTAACCTAACCTAACCTAACGTAACCTAACCTAACGTACCCTAACGTAACCTAACCTAACCTAACCCAACTCAACCCAACCTAACCTAATCTAACCTAACCCAACCTAACCTAATCTAACCTAACCTAACCTAACCTAACCTAACCTAACCTAACGACGGTTGCAAGCGCTTTCACATTAGATATCGCAGTTCCCCACTTTTAATGGTGAAAAACACTGCATCTCACTAATTGACATTGTTTATTGCGGTTTTACGATGGTTCATATCTTAACCTAACCTAACATTCGCTCTTGTATCTAAAAACGCTCTATTACACTGTTTTGTTCAAAATTACGATATTTGCATAGCCTCACAGTTTTTCACCAACTTATTGCAGTACAGAACGCTGTATCTCGCTAAATGACATTGTTCTTTAAGGTTTCACGATGCTTGCATGCGCTTTAACGAGAATATCACAATATAGCAGTTTCGCACTTGTAACGGTAGAACACGCAGTATGTGGCTTGTTCATGCCGTTTTATGTGCTTTCACAACATTTCACCTATCGCAGTTTAATACTCGCAATAAAACAACACTATCTCGTTAGATGACGTCGTTTCTGGTAGTTTCACGACGCTACGTAGCTCAAGCTAACCAAACCTTCGCACTTCTATCGTTAGAAAACGTTTTATTCGCTACTTTACAATGTTTTCTACAAGATTACGACGGTTTCATGCGCTTTCACATTAGATATCGCAGTTCCCGACTTGTAATGGTGAAAAACACAGCATCTCACTGAGTGACATTGTTTAATGCGGTTTTAGCGCGGTTCATATCTTAACCTAACCTAACCTAACCTTACCTAACCCAACCTAACCCAACCTAACCTAACCTAACCTAACCAAACCTTACCTAACATAACCTAACCTAACCTAACCAAACCTAACCTAACCTAACCTAACGTAACCTAACCTAACCTAACCTAACCAAACCTAACCTAACCTAACGTAACCTTACCTAACCTAACTTAACCTACCCTAACCCAACCCAACCCAACCTAACGTAACCTAACCTAACCTAAACTAACCTAACCCAACCTAACCTAACCTAACCTAACCTAACCCAACCTAACCCAACCCAACCCAACCTAACCTAACCTAAGCTAACCTAACCTAACCTAACCAAACCTAACCTAACCTAACCTAACGTAACCTAACCTAACCTAACCTATTCTAACGTAACCTAACCTTACCTGACCTAACCTAACCTAACGTAACCTAACCTAACCTAACATAACCTAACGTAACCTAACCTAACCTAACCTAACCTAACGTAACCTAACCTAACCTAACCCAACCTAACCCAACCCAACCCAACCCAACAGAACCCAACACAACATAACCTAACCTAACCTAACCTATCCTTACCTAACCTAACCAAATTATTCTTACCTAACCTAACCTAACCTAACGTAACCTAACCTAACGTACCCTAACGTAACCTAACCTAACCTAACCTAACCCAACTCAACCCAACCTAACCTAATCTAACCTAACCTAACCTAACCTAACCTAACCAAACCTAACCTAACCTAACCTAACCTAACCTAACGACGGTTGCAAGCGCTTTCACATTAGATATCGCAGTTCCCGACTTGTAATGGTGAGAAACACTGCATCTCACTAAGTGACATTGTTTAATGCGGTTTTACGATGGTTCATATCTTAACCTAACCTAACATTCGCACTTGTATCTAAAAACGCTCTATTACACTGTTTCGTTCACAATCACGATATTTGCATAACCTCACAGTTTTTCACCAACTTATTGCAGTACAGAACGCTGTATCTCGCTAAATGACATTGTTCTTTGAGGTTTCACGATGCTTGCATGCGCTTTAACGAGAATATCACATTATAGCAGTTTCGCACTTGTAACGCTACAACACGCAGTATCTAGCTTGTTCATGCCGTTTTGCGTGCTTTCACAATATTTCACCTATCGCAGTTTAATACTCGCAATAAAACAACACTATCTCGTTAGATGACGTCGTTTTTGGTAGTTTCACGACGCTACCTAGCTTAAACTAACCTAACCTAACCTAACCTTCGCACTTCTATCGTTATAAAACGTTTTACTCGCAACTTTACAATGTTTTCTACGAGATTACGACGGTTTCATGCGCTTTCACATTAGATATCGTAGTTCCCGACTTGTAATGTTGAAAAACACTACATCTCACTAAGTGACATTGTTTAATGCGGTTTTACGACGGTTGATATCTCAACCTAACCTAACATTCGCACTTGTATCTAAATACGCTCAATTACACTGTTTCGTTCACAATTACGAAATTTGCTTGACCTCACAGTTTCTCACCAACTTATTACAGTACAGAACGCTGTATCTCGCTAAATGACATCGTTCTTTAATGTTTCACGATACTTGCATGCGCTTTAACGAGAATATCACAATAAAGCAGTTTCGCACTTGTAACGGCACAAGACGCAGTATCTGGCTAGTTCATGCCATTTTGTGTGCTTTCCCAATATTTCACCTATCGCAGTTTTGTACTCGCAATAAAACATCACTATCTCGTTAGATGACATCGTTTTTGGTGGTTTCACGACGCTACCTAGCTCAAACTAACCTAACCTTCGCACTTCTATCGTTAGAAAACGTTTTATTCGCTACTTTACAATGTTTTTTACAAGATTACGACGGTTTCATGCGCTTTCACATTAGATATCGCAGTTCCCGACTTGTAATGGTGAAAAACACAGCATCTCACTAAGTGACATTGTTTAATGCGGATTTAGCGCGGTTCATATCTTAACCTAACCTAACCTAACCCAACCTAACCTAACCTAACCTAACCTAACCAAACCTTACCTAACATACCCTAACCTAACCTAACCTAACCCAACCAAACCTAACCTAACCTAACCTAACCTAACATCCCCTAACCTAACCTAACCTAACCTAACCTAACCTAACATAACCTAACGACGTTTGCAAGCGCTTTCACCTTAGATATCGCAGTTCCCGACTTGTAATGGTGAAAAACACTGCATCTCACTAAGTGACATTGTTTAATGTGGTTTTACGACGGTTCATATATTAACCTAACCTAACCTTCGCACTTGTATTGAAAAACGCTCTATTACACTGTTTCGTTCACAATTACAATATTTGCATAACCTCACAGTTTTTCACCAACTTATTGCAGTACAGAACGCTGTATCTCGCTAAACGACATCGTTCTTTAAGGTTTCACGATGCTTGCATGCGCTTCAACGAGAATATCACATTATAGCAGTTTCGCACTTGTAACGGTACAACACGCAGTATCTGGCTTGTTCATACCGTTTTGTGTACTTTCACAACATTTCACCTATTGCAGTTTCGTACATGCAATAAAACAACACTATCTCGTTAGATGACGTCCTTTTTGGTGGTCTCACGACGCTACATAGCTTAAACTAACATAACTCAACCTAATATAACCTTCGCACTTCTATCGTTAGAAAACGTTTTACTCGCTACTTTACAATGCTCTCTACAACATTACGACAGTTTCATGCGCTTTCACAATAGATATCGCAGTTCCCGACTTGTAATGGTGAAAAACACTGCATCTCACTTAGTGACATTGTTTCATGCGGTTTTACGACGGTTCATATCTTAACCTAACCTAACGTTCGCACTTGTATCTAAAAACGCTCTATTACACTGTTTCGTTCACATTTAAGATATTTGCATGACCTCACAGTTTTTCTCCAACGTATTACAGTACAGAACGCTGTATATCGCTAAATGACATCATTCTTTAAGGTTTCACGATGCTTGCATGCGCTTTAACGAGAATATCACAACATAGCAGTTTCGCACTTGTAACGGTACAACACGCAGTATTTGGCTTGTTCATGCCGTTTTGTGTGCTTTCACAACATTTCACCTATTGCAGTTTCGTACATGAAATAAAACAATTATATCTCGTTAGAAGTCCTTTTTGGTGGTTTCACGACGCTACCTAGCTTAAACTAACATAATTCAACCTAACCTAACCTTCGCACTTCTATCGTTATAAAACGTTTTACTCGCAACTTTACAATGTTTTCTACAAGATTACGACGGTTTCATGCGCTTTCACATTAGATATCGTAGTTCCCGACTTGTAATGTTGAAAAACACTACATCTCGCTAAGTGACATTGTTTAATGCGGTTTTACGACGGTTGATATCTCAACCTAACCTAACATTCGCACTTGTATCTAAATACGCTCAATTACACTGTTTCGTTCACAATTACGATATTTGCTTGACCTCACAGTTTCTCACCAACTTATTACAGTACAGAACGCTGTATCTCGCTAAATGACATCGTTCTTTAAGGTTTCACGATACTTGCATGCGCTTTAACGAGAATATCACAATAAAGCAGTTTCGCACTTGTAACGGCACAAGACGCAGTATCTGGCTAGTTCATGCCATTTTGTGTGATTTCACAATATTTCACCTATCGCAGTTTTGTACTCGCAATAAAACATCACTATCTCGTTAGATGACATCGTTTTTGGTGTTTTCACGACGCTACCTAGCTCAAACTAACCTAACCTTCGCACTTCTATCGTTAGAAAACGTTTTATTCGCTACTTTACAATGTTTTCTACAAGATTACGACGGTTTCCTGCGCTTTCACATTAGATATCGCAGTTCCCGACTTGTAATGGTGAAAAACACAGCATCTCACTAAGTGACATTGTTTAATGCGGATTTAGCGCGGTTCATATCCTAACCTAACCTAACCTAACCTAACCTAACCTAACCAAACCTTACCTAACATACCCTAACCTAACCTAACCTAACCTAACCAAACCTAACCTAACCTAACCTAACGTAACCTAACCTAACCTAACCTAACCTAATATAACCTAACGACGTTTGCAAGCGCTTTCACATTAGATATCGGAGTTCCCGACTTGTAATGGTGAAAAACACTACATCTCACTAATTGACATTGTTTATTGCGGTTTTACGACGGTTCATATCTTAACCTAACCTAACATTCGCTCTTGTATCTAAAAACGCTCTATTACACTGTTTTGTTCAAAATTACGATATTTGCATAGCCTCACAGTTTTTCACCAACTTATTGCAGTACAGAACGCTGTATCTCGCTAAATGACATTGTTCTTTAAGGTTTCACGATGCTTGCATGCGCTTTAACGAGAATATCACAATATAGCAGTTTCGCACTTGTAACGGTAGAACACGCAGTATTTGGCTTGTTCATGCCGTTTTGTGTGCTTTCACAACATTTCACCTATCGCAGTTTAATACTCGCAATAAAACAACACTATCTCGTTAGATGACGTCGTTTTTGGTAGTTTCACGACGCTACCTAGCTTAAACTGACCTATCCTAACCTAACCTTCGCACTTCTATCGTTAGAAAACGTTTTACTCGCAACTTTACAATGTTTTCTACAAGATTACGACGGTTTCATGCGCTTTCACATTAGATATCGCAGTTCCCGACTTGTAATGTTGAAAAACACTACATCTCACTAAGTGACATTGTTTAATGCGGTTTTACGACGGTTGATATCTCAACCTAACCTAACATTCGCACTTGTATCTAAATACGCTCAATTACACTGTTTCGTTCACAATTACGATATTTGCTTGACCTCACAGTTTCTCACCAACTTATTACAGTACAGAACGCTGTATCTCGCTAAATGACATCGTTCTTTAATGTTTCACGATACTTGCATGCGCTTTAACGAGAATATCACAATAAAGCAGTTTCGCACTTGTAACGGCACAAGACGCAGTATCTGGCTAGTTCATGCCATTTTGTGTGCTTTCCCAATATTTCACCTATCGCAGTTTTGTACTCGCAATAAAACATCACTATCTCGTTAGATGACATCGTTTTTGGTGGTTTCACGACGCTACCTAGCTCAAACTAACCTAACCTTCGCACTTCTATCGTTAAAAAACGTTTTATTCGCTACTTTACAATGTTTTTTACAAGATTACGACGGTTTCATGCGCTTTCACATTAGATATCGCAGTTCCCGACTTGTAATGGTGAAAAACACAGCATCTCACTAAGTGACATTGTTTAATGCGGATTTAGCGCGGTTCATATCTTAACCTAACCTAACCTAACCCAACCTAACCTAACCTTACCTAACCCAACCTAACCTAACCTAACCTAACCTAACCTAACCAAACCTTACCTAACATACCCTAACCTAACCTAACCTAACCCAACCAAACCTAACCTAACCTAACCTAACCTAACATCCCCTAACCTAACCTAACCTAACCTAACATAACCTAACGACGTTTGCAAGCGCTTTCACCTTAGATATCGCAGTTCCCGACTTGTAATGGTGAAAAACACTGCATCTCACTAAGTGACATTGTTTAATGTGGTTTTACGACGGTTCATATATTAACCTAACCTAACCTTCGCACTTGTATTGAAAAACGCTCTATTACACTGTTTCGTTCACAATTACAATATTTGCATAACCTCACAGTTTTTCACCAACTTATTGCAGTACAGAACGCTGTATCTCGCTAAACGACATCGTTCTTTAAGGTTTCACGATGCTTGCATGCGCTTCAACGAGAATATCACATTATAGCAGTTTCGCACTTGTAACGGTACAACACGCAGTATCTGGCTTGTTCATACCGTTTTGTGTACTTTCACAACATTTCACCTATTGCAGTTTCGTACATGCAATAAAACAACACTATCTCGTTAGATGACGTCCTTTTTGGTGGTCTCACGACGCTACATAGCTTAAACTAACATAACTCAACCTAATATAACCTTCGCACTTCTATCGTTAGAAAGCGTTTTACTCGCTACTTTACAATGCTCTCTACAACATTACGACAGTTTCATGCGCTTTCACAATAGATATCGCAGTTCCCGACTTGTAATGGTGAAAAACACTGCATCTCACTTAGTGACATTGTTTCATGCGGTTTTACGACGGTTCATATCTTAACCTAACCTAACGTTCGCACTTGTATCTAAAAACGCTCTATTACACTGTTTCGTTCACATTTAAGATATTTGCATGACCTCACAGTTTTTCTCCAACGTATTACAGTACAGAACGCTGTATATCGCTAAATGACATCATTCTTTAAGGTTTCACGATGCTTGCATGCGCTTTAACGAGAATATCACAACATAGCAGTTTCGCACTTGTAACGGTACAACACGCAGTATTTGGCTTGTTCATGCCGTTTTGTGTGCTTTCACAACATTTCACCTATTGCAGTTTCGTACATGAAATAAAACAATTATATCTCGTTAGAAGTCCTTTTTGGTGGTTTCACGACGCTACCTAGCTTAAACTAACATAATTCAACCTAACCTAACCTTCGCACTTCTATCGTTATAAAACGTTTTACTCGCAACTTTACAATGTTTTCTACAAGATTACGACGGTTTCATGCGCTTTCACATTAGATATCGTAGTTCCCGACTTGTAATGTTGAAAAACACTACATCTCGCTAAGTGACATTGTTTAATGCGGTTTTACGACGGTTGATATCTCAACCTAACCTAACATTCGCACTTGTATCTAAATACGCTCAATTACACTGTTTCGTTCACAATTACGATATTTGCTTGACCTCACAGTTTCTCACCAACCTATTACAGTGCAGAACGCTGTATCTCGCTAAATGACATCGTTCTTTAAGGTTTCACGATACTTGCATGCGCTTTAACGAGAATATCACAATAAAGCAGTTTCGCACTTGTAACGGCACAAGACGCAGTATCTGGCTAGTTCATGCCATTTTGTGTGATTTCACAATATTTCACCTATCGCAGTTTTGTACTCGCAATAAAACATCACTATCTCGTTAGATGACATCGTTTTTGGTGTTTTCACGACGCTACCTAGCTCAAACTAACCTAACCTTCGCACTTCTATCGTTAGAAAACGTTTTATTCGCTACTTTACAATGTTTTCTACAAGATTACGACGGTTTCCTGCGCTTTCACATTAGATATCGCAGTTCCCGACTTGTAATGGTGAAAAACACAGCATCTCACTAAGTGACATTGTTTAATGCGGATTTAGCGCGGTTCATATCTTAACCTAACCTAACCTAACCTAACCTAACCTAACCAAACCTTACCTAACATACCCTAACCTAACCTAACCTAACCTAACCAAACCTAACCTAACCTAACCTAACGTAACCTAACCTAACCTAACCTAACCTAATATAACCTAACGACGTTTGCAAGCGCTTTCACATTAGATATCGGAGTTCCCGACTTGTAATGGTGAAAAACACTACATCTCACTAAGTGACATTGTTTAATGTGGTTTTACGACGGTTCATATCTTAACCTAACCTAACATTCGCACTTGTATCTAAAAACGCTCTATTACACTGTTTTGTTCACAATTACGATATTTGCATAACCTCACAGTTTTTCACCAACTTATTGCAGTACAGAACGCTGTATCTCGCTAAATGACATTGTTCTTTAAGGTTTCACGATGCTTGCATGCGCTTTAACGAGAATATCACAATATAGCCGTTTCGCACTTGTAACGCTAGAACACGCCGTATTTGGCTTGTTCATGCCATTTTGTGTGATTTCACAACATTTCACCAATCGCAGTTTAATACTCGCAATAAAACAACACTATCTCGTTAGATGACGTCGTTTTTGGTAGTTTCACGACGCTACCTAGCTTAAACTGACCTATCCTAACCTAACCTTCGCACTTCTATCGTTAGAAAACGTTTTACTCGCAACTTTACAATGTTTTCTACAAGATTACGACGGTTTCATGCGCTTTCACATTAGATATCGCAGTTCCCAACTTGTAAAGGTGAAAAACACTACATCTCACTAAGTGACATTGTTTAATGCGGTTTTACGACGGTTCATACCTTAACCTAACGTAACCTAACCTAACCTAACCTAACCCAACCCAACCCAACCTACTCTAACCTAACCTAACCTAAACTAACCTAACCCAACCTAACCTAACCTAACCTAACCTAACCCAACTCAACCCAACCTAACCTAATCTAACCTAACCTAACCTAACCTAACCTAACCTAACCTAACGACGGTTGCAAGCGCTTTCACATTAGATATCGCAGTTCCCGACTTGTAATGGTGAAAAACACTGCATCTCACTAAGTGACATTGTTTAATGTGGTTTTACGACGGTTCATATCTTAACCTAACCTAACATTCGCACTTGTATCAAAAAACGCTCTATTACACTGTTTTGTTCACAATTACGATATTTGCATACCCTCACAGTTTTTTACCAACTTATTGCAGTACAGAACGCTGTATCTCGCTAAATGACATTGTTCTTTAAGGTTTCACGATGCTTGCATGCGCTTTACCGAGAATATCACAACATAGCAGTTTCGCACTTGTAACGGTACAACACGCAGTATTTGGCTTGTTCATGCCGTTTTGTGTGCTTTCACAACATTTTACCTATCGCAGTTTCGTACTCGCAATAAAACAACACTATCTCGTTAGATGACGTCGTTTTTGGTGGTTTCACGATGCTACCTAGCTTAAACTAACATAACCCAACCTAACATAACCTTCGTACTTCTATCGTTAGAAAACGTTTTACTCGCTACTTTACATTGCTTTCTACAACATTACGACGGTTTCAAGCGCTTTCACATTAGATATCGCAGTTCCCAACTTGTAAAGGTGAAAAACACTGCATCTCACTAAGTGACATTGTTTAATGCGGTTTTACGACAGTTCATACTTTAACCTAACGTAACCTAACCTAACCTAACCTAACCTAACCTTACCTAATCTAACCTAACCTAACCTAACCCAACCCAACCCAACCTAACCTAACCTAACCTAACCTAAACTAACCTAACCCAACCTAACCTAACCTAACCCAACCTAACCCAACCCAACCCAACCTAACCTAACCTAAGCTAACCTAACCTAACCTAACCAAACCTAACCAAACCTAACCTAACCTAACGTAACCTAACCTAACCTAACCTACTATAACGTAACCTAACCTTACCTGACCTAACCTAACCTAACGTAACCTAACATAACCTAACGTAACCTAACCTAACCTAACCTAACGTAACCTAACCTAACCTAACCCAACCTAACCCAACCCAACCCAACCCAACAAAACCCAACCCAACCTAACCTAACCTAACCTAACCTTACCTAACCTAACCAAATTATTCTTACCTAACCTAACCTAACCTAACGTAACCTAACCTAACGTACCCTAACGTAACCTAACCTAACCTAACCTAACCCAACCTAACCTAATCTAACCTAACCTAACCTAACCTAACCTAACCAAACCTAACCCAACCTAACCTAACCTAACCTAACCTAACCTAACGACGGTTGCAAGCGCTTTCACATTAGATATCGCAGTTCCCCACTTTTAATGGTGAAAAACACTGCATCTCACTAATTGACATTGTTTAATGCGGTTTTACGACGGTTCATATCTTAACCTAACCTAACATTCGCACTTGTATTACACGCTCTATTACACTGTTTTGTTCAAAATTACGATATTTGCATAACCTCACAGTTTTTCACCAACTTATTGCAGTACAGAACGCTGTATCTCGCTAAATGACATTGTTCTTTAAGGTTTCACGATGCTTGCATGCGCTTTAACGAGAATATCACAATATAGCAGTTTCGCACTTGTAACGGTAGAACACGCAGTATTTGGCTTGTTCATGCCGTTTTGTGTGCTTTCAGAACATTTCACCTATCGCAGTTTAATACTCGCAATAAAACAACACTATCTCGTTAGATGACGTCGTTTCTGGTAGTTTCACGACGCTACGTAGCTCAAACTAACCAAACCTTCGCACTTCTATCGTTAGAAAACGTTTTATTCGCTACTTTACAATGTTTTCTACAAGATTACGACGGTTTCATGCGCTTTCACATTAGATATCGCAGTTCCCGACTTGTAATGGTGAAAAACACAGCATCTCACTGAGTGACATTGTTTAATGCGGTTTTAGCGCGGTTCATATCTTAACCTAACCTAACCTAACCTTACCTAAGCCAACCTAACCCAACCTAACCTAACCTAACCTAACCAAACCTTACCTAACATAACCTAACCTAACCTAACCTAACCAAACCTAACCTAACCTAACCTAACGTAACCTAACCTAACCTAACCTAACCTAACCAAACCTAACCTAACCTAACCTAACATAATCTTACCTAACCTAACTTAACCTACCCTAACCCAACCCAACCCAACCTAACCTAACCTAACCTAACCTAACCTAACCTAACCTAACCTTACCTAACCTAACCAAATTATTCTTACCTAACCTAACCTAACCTAACGTAACCTAACCTAACGTACCCTAATGTAACCTAACCTAACCTAACCTAACCCAACTCAACCCAACCTAACCTAACCTAACCTAACCTAACCTAACCTAATATAACCTAACGACGTTTGCAAGCGCTTTCACATTAGATATCGGAGTTCCCGACTTGTAATGGTGAAAAACACTACATCTCACTAAGTGACATTGTTTAATGTGGTTTTACGACGGTTCATATCTTAACCTAACCTAACATTCGCACTTGTATCTAAAAACGCTCTATTACACTGTTTTGTTCACAATTACGATATTTGCATAACCTCAAAGTTTTTCACCAACTTATTGCAGTACAGAACGCTGTATCTCGCTAAATGACATTGTTCTTTAAGGTTTCACGATGCTTGCATGCGCTTTAACGAGAATATCACAATATAGCCGTTTCGCACTTGTAACGCTAGAACACGCAGTATTTGGCTTGTTCATGCCGTTTTGTGTGATTTCACAACATTTCACCTATCGCAGTTTAATACTCGCAATAAAACAACACTATCTCGTTAGATGACGTCGTTTTTGGTAGTTTCACGACGCTACCTAGCTTAAACTAACCTATCCTAACCTAACCTTCGCACTTCTATCGTTAGAAAACGTTTTACTCGCAACTTTACAATGTTTTCTACAAGATTACGACGGTTTCATGCGCTTTCACATTAGATATCGTAGTTCCCGACTTGTAATGTTGAAAAACACTACATCTCACTAAGTGACATTGTTTAATGCGGTTTTACGACGGTTCATACCTTAACCTAACGTAACCTAACCTAACCTAACCTAACCTAACCCAACCCAACCCAACCTAACCTAACCTAACCTAACCTAAACTAACCTAACCCAACCTAACCTAACCTAACCTAACCTAACCCAACTCAACCCAACCTAACCTAATCTAACCTAACCTAACCTAACCTAACCTAACCTAACGACGGTTGCAAGCGCTTTCACATTAGATATCGCAGTTCCCGACTTGTAATGGTTAAAAACACTGCATCTCACTAAGTGACATTGTTTACTGTGGTTTTACGACGGTTCATATCTTAACCTAACCCAACATTCGCACTTGTATCTAAAAACGCTCTATTACACTGTTTTGTTCACAATTACGATATTTGCATACCCTCACAGTTTTTCACCAACTTATTGCAGTACAGAACGCTGTATCTCGCTAAATGACATTGTTCGTTAAGGTTTCACGATGCTTGCATGCGCTTCACCGAGAATATCACAACATAGCAGTTTCGCACTTGTAACGGTACAACACGCAGTATTTGGCTTGTTCATGCCGTTTTGTGTGCTTTCACAACATTTTACCTATCGCAGTTTCGTACTCGCAATAAAACAACACTATCTCGTTAGATGACGTCGTTTTTGGTGGTTTCACGATGCTACCTAGCTTAAACTAACATAACCCAACCTAACATAACCTTCGTACTTCTATCGTTAGAAAACGTTTTACTCGCTACTTTACATTGCTTTCTAAAACATTACGACGGTTTCAAGCGCTTTCACATTAGATATCGCAGTTCCCAACTTGTAAAGGTGAAAAACACTGCATCTCACTAAGTGACATTGTTTAATGCGGTTTTACGACAGTTCATACTTTAACCTAACGTAACCTAACCTAACCTAACCTAACCTTACCTAATCTAATCTAACCTAACCTAACCTAACCCAACCCAACCCAACCTAACCTAACCTAACCTAAACTAACCTAACCCAACCTAACCTAAGCTAACCTAACCCAACCTAACCCAACCCAACCTAACCTAACCTAAGCGAACCTAACCTAACCTAACCAAACCTAACCTAACCTAGCCTAACCTAACGTAACCTAACCTAACCTAACCTACTATAACGTAACCTAACCTTACCTGACCTAACCTAACCTAACGTAACCTAACATAACCTAACGTAACCTAACCTAACCTAACCTAACGTAACCTAACCTAACCTAACCCAACCTAACCCAACCCAACCCAACCCAACAAAACTCAACCCAACCTAACCTAACCTAACCTAACCTAACCTTACCTAACCTAACCAAATTATTCTTACCTAACCTAACCTAACCTAACGTAACCTAACCTAACGTACCCTAACGTAACCTAACCTAACCTAACCTAACCCAACCTAACCTAATCTAACCTAACCTAACCTAACGTAACCTAACCAAACCTAACCCAACCTAACCTAACCTAACCTAACCTAACGACGGTTGCAAGCGCTTTCACATTAGATATCGCAGTTCCCCACTTTTAATGGTGAAAAACACTGCATCTCACTAATTGACATTGTTTAATGCGGTTTTACGACGGTTCATATCTTAACCTAACCTAACATTCGCACTTGTATCTAAAAACGCTCTATTACACTGTTTTGTTCAAAATTACGATATTTGCATAGCCTCACAGTTTTTCACCAACTTATTGCAGTACAGAACGCTGTATCTCGCTAAATGACATTGTTCTTTAAGGTTTCACGATGCTTGCATGCGCTTTAACGAGAATATCACAATATAGCAGTTTCGCACTTGTAACGGTAGAACACGCAGTATTTGGCTTGTTCATGCCGTTTTGTGTGCTTTCACAACATTTCACCTATCGCAGTTTAATACTCGCAATAAAACAACACTATCTCGTTAGATGACGTCGTTTCTGGTAGTTTCACGACGCTACGTAGCTCAAGCTAACCAAACCTTCGCACTTCTATCGTTAGAAAACGTTTTATTCGCTACTTTACAATGTTTTCTACAAGATTACGACGGTTTCATGCGCTTTCACATTAGATATCGCAGTTCCCGACTTGTAATGGTGAAAAACACAGCATCTCACTGAGTGAGATTGTTTAATGCGGTTTTAGCGCGGTTCATATCTTAACCTAACCTAACCTAACCTTACCTAACCCAACCTAACCCAACCTAACCTAACCTAACCTAACCAAACCTTACCTAACATAACCTAACCTAACCTAACCAAACCAAACCTAACCTAACCTAACCTAACGTAACCTAACCTAACCTAACCTAACCTAACCAAACCTAACCTAACCTAACCTAACCTAACCTAACCTAAACTAACCTAACCCAACCTAACCTAACCTAACCTAACCCAACCTAACCCAACCCAACCCAACCTAACCTAACCTAAGCTAACCTAACCTAACCTAACCTAACCAAACCTAACCTAACCTAACGTAACCTAACCTAACCTAACCTATTCTAACGTAACCTAACCTTACCTGACCTAACCTAACCTAACGTAACCTAACCTAACCTAACATAACCTAACGTAACCTAACCTAACCTAACCTAACGTAACCTAACCTAACCTAACCCAACCTAACCCAACCCAACTCAACCCAACACAACCCAACACAACATAACCTAACCTAACCTAACCTAACCTTACCTAACCTAACCAAATTATTCTTACCTAACCTAACCTAACCTAACGTAACCTAACCTAACGTACCCTAACGTAACCTAACCTAACCTAACCTAACCCAACTCAACCCAACCTAACCTAATCTAACCTAACCTAACCTAACCTAACCTAACCAAACCTAACCTAACCTAACCTAACCTAACCTAACGACGGTTGCAAGCGCTTTCACATTAGATATCGCAGTTCCCGACTTGTAATGGTGAGAAACACTGCATCTCACTAAGTGACATTGTTTAATGCGGTTTTACGATGGTTCATATCTTAACCTAACCTAACATTCGCACTTGTATCTAAAAACGCTCTATTACACTGTTTCGTTCACAATCACGATATTTGCATAACCTCACAGTTTTTCACCAACTTATTGCAGTACAGAACGCTGTATCTCGCTAAATGACATTGTTCTTTGAGGTTTCACGATGCTTGCATGCGCTTTAACGAGAATATCACATTATAGCAGTTTCGCACTTGTAACGCTACAACACGCAGTATCTAGCTTGTTCATGCCGTTTTGCGTGCTTTCACAATATTTCACCTATCGCAGTTTAATACTCGCAATAAAACAACACTATCTCGTTAGATGACGTCGTTTTTGGTAGTTTCACGACGCTACCTAGCTTAAACTAACCTAACCTAACCTAACCTTCGCACTTCTATCGTTATAAAACGTTTTACTCGCAACTTTACAATGTTTTCTACGAGATTACGACGGTTTCATGCGCTTTCACATTAGATATCGTAGTTCCCGACTTGTAATGTTGAAAAACACTACATCTCACTAAGTGACATTGTTTAATGCGGTTTTACGACGGTTGATATCTCAACCTAACCTAACATTCGCACTTGTATCTAAATACGCTCAATTACACTGTTTCGTTCACAATTACGATATTTGCTTGACCTCACAGTTTCTCACCAACTTATTACAGTACAGAACGCTGTATCTCGCTAAATGACATCGTTCTTTAATGTTTCACGATACTTGCATGCGCTTTAACGAGAATATCACAATAAAGCAGTTTCGCACTTGTAACGGCACAAGACGCAGTATCTGGCTAGTTCATGCCATTTTGTGTGCTTTCCCAATATTTCACCTATCGCAGTTTTGTACTCGCAATAAAACATCACTATCTCGTTAGATGACATTGTTTTTGGTGGTTTCACGACGCTACCTAGCTCAAACTAACCTAACCTTCGCACTTCTATCGTTAGAAAACGTTTTATTCGCTACTTTACAATGTTTTTTACAAGATTACGACGGTTTCATGCGCTTTCACATTAGATATCGCAGTTCCCGACTTGTAATGGTGAAAAACACAGCATCTCACTAAGTGACATTGTTTAATGCGGATTTAGCGCGGTTCATATCTTAACCTAACCCAACCTAACCTAACCTAACCTAACCTAACCCAACTCAACCCAACCTAACCTAATCTAACCTAACCTAACCTAACCTAACCTAACCTAACCTAACCTAACGACGGTTGCAAGCGCTTTCACATTAGATATCGCAGTTCCCGACTTGTAATGGTGAAAAACACTGCATCTCACTAAGTGACATTGTTTACTGTGGTTTTACGACGGTTCATATCTTAACCTAACCCAACATTCGCACTTGTATCTAAAAACGCTCTATTACACTGTTTTGTTCACAATTACGATATTTGCATACCCTCACAGTTTTTCACCAACTTATTGCAGTACAGAACGCTGTATCTCGCTAAATGACATTGTTCGTTAAGGTTTCACGATGCTTGCATGCGCTTCACCGAGAATATCACAACATAGCAGTTTCGCACTTGTAACGGTACAACACGCAGTATTTGGCTTGTTCATGCCGTTTTGTGTGCTTTCACAACATTTTACCTATCGCAGTTTCGTACTCGCAATAAAACAACACTATCTCGTTAGATGACGTCGTTTTTGGTGGTTTCACGATGCTACCTAGCTTAAACTAACATAACCCAACCTAACATAACCTTCGTACTTCTATCGTTAGAAAACGTTTTACTCGCTACTTTACATTGCTTTCTAAAACATTACGACGGTTTCAAGCGCTTTCACATTAGATATCGCAGTTCCCAACTTGTAAAGGTGAAAAACACTGCATCTCACTAAGTGACATTGTTTAATGCGGTTTTACGACAGTTCATACTTTAACCTAACGTAACCTAACCTAACCTAACCTAACCTAACCTTACCTAATCTAATCTAACCTAACCTAACCTAACCCAACCCAACCCAACCTAACCTAACCTAACCTAAACTAACCTAACCCAACCTAACCTAAGCTAACCTAACCCAACCTAACCCAACCCAACCCAACCTAACCTAACCTAAGCGAACCTAACCTAACCTAACCAAACCTAACCTAACCTAGCCTAACCTAACGTAACCTAACCTAACCTAACCTACTATAACGTAACCTAACCTTACCTGACCTAACCTAACCTAACGTAACCTAACATAACCTAACGTAACCTAACCTAACCTAACGTAACCTAACCTAACCTAACCCAACCTAACCCAACCCAACCCAACCCAACAAAACCCAACCCAACCTAACCTAACCTAACCTAACCTAACCTTACCTAACCTAACCAAATTATTCTTACCTAACCTAACCTAACCTAACGTAACCTAACCTAACGTACCCTAACGTAACCTAACCTAACCTAACCTAACCCAACCTAACCTAATCTAACCTAACCTAACCTAACCTAACCTAACCAAACCTAACCCAACCTAACCTAACCTAACCTAACCTAACGACGGTTGCAAGCGCTTTCACATTAGATATCGCAGTTCCCCACTTTTAATGGTGAAAAACACTGCATCTCACTAATTGACATTGTTTAATGCGGTTTTACGACGGTTCATATCTTAACCTAACCTAACATTCGCACTTGTATCTAAAAACGCTCTATTACACTGTTTTGTTCAAAATTACGATATTTGCATAGCCTCACAGTTTTTCACCAACTTATTGCAGTACAGAACGCTGTATCTCGCTAAATGACATTGTTCTTTAAGGTTTCACGATGCTTGCATGCGCTTTAACGAGAATATCACAATATAGCAGTTTCGCACTTGTAACGGTAGAACACGCAGTATTTGGCTTGTTCATGCCGTTTTGTGTGCTTTCACAACATTTCACCTATCGCAGTTTAATACTCGCAATAAAACAACACTATCTCGTTAGATGACGTCGTTTCTGGTAGTTTCACGACGCTACGTAGCTCAAGCTAACCAAACCTTCGCACTTCTATCGTTAGAAAACGTTTTATTCGCTACTTTACAATGTTTTCTACAAGATTACGACGGTTTCATGCGCTTTCACATTAGATATCGCAGTTCCCGACTTGTAATGGTGAAAAACACAGCATCTCACTGAGTGAGATTGTTTAATGCGGTTTTAGCGCGGTTCATATCTTAACCTAACCTAACCTAACCTTACCTAACCCAACCTAACCCAACCTAACCTAACCTAACCTAACCAAACCTTACCTAACATAACCTAACCTAACCTAACCTAACCAAACCTAACCTAACCTAACCTAACGTAACCTAACCTAACCTAACCTAACCTAACCAAACCTAACCTAACCTAACCTAACCTAACCTAACCTAAACTAACCTAACCCAACCTAACCTAACCTAACCTAACCTAACCCAACCTAACCCAACCCAACCCAACCTAACCTAACCTAAGCTAACCTAACCTAACCTAACCTAACCAAACCTAACCTAACCTAACCTAACGTAACCTAACCTAACCTAACCTATTCTAACGTAACCTAACCTTACCTGACCTAACCTAACCTAACGTAACCTAACCTAACCTAACATAACCTAACGTAACCTAACCTAACCTAACCTAACGTAACCTAACCTAACCTAACCCAACCTAACCCAACCCAACTCAACCCAACACAACCCAACACAACATAACCTAACCTAACCTAACCTAACCTTACCTAACCTAACCAAATTATTCTTACCTAACCTAACCTAACCTAACGTAACCTAACCTAACCTAACCTAACCCAACTCAACCCAACCTAACCTAATCTAACCTAACCTAACCTAACCAAACCTAACCTAACCTAACCTAACCTAACCTAACCTTACGACGGTTGCAAGCGCTTTCACATTAGATATCGCAGTTCCCGACTTGTAATGGTGAGAAACACTGCATCTCACTAAGTGACATTGTTTAATGCGGTTTTACGATGGTTCATATCTTAACCTAACCTAACATTCGCACTTGTATCTAAAAACGCTCTATTACACTGTTTCGTTCACAATCACGATATTTGCATAACCTCACAGTTTTTCACCAACTTATTGCAGTACAGAACGCTGTATCTCGCTAAGTGACATTGTTCTTTGAGGTTTCACGATGCTTGCATGCGCTTTAACGAGAATATCACATTATAGCAGTTTCGCACTTGTAACGCTACAACACGCAGTATCTAGCTTGTTCATGCCGTTTTGCGTGCTTTCACAATATTTCACCTATCGCAGATTAATACTCGCAATAAAACAACACTATCTCGTTAGATGACGTCGTTTTTGGTAGTTTCACGACGCTACCTAGCTTAAACTAACCTAACCTAACCTAACCTTCGCACTTCTATCGTTATAAAACGTTTTACTCGCAACTTTACAATGTTTTCTACGAGATTACGACGGTTTCATGCGCTTTCACATTAGATATCGTAGTTCCCGACTTGTAATGTTGAAAAACACTACATCTCACTAAGTGACATTGTTTAATGCGGTTTTACGACGGTTGATATCTCAACCTAACCTAACATTCGCACTTGTATCTAAATACGCTCAATTACACTGTTTCGTTCACAATTACGATATTTGCTTGACCTCACAGTTTCTCACCAACTTATTACAGTACAGAACGCTGTATCTCGCTAAATGACATCGTTCTTTAATGTTTCACGATACTTGCATGCGCTTTAACGAGAATATCACAATAAAGCAGTTTCGCACTTGTAACGGCACAAGACGCAGTATCTGGCTAGTTCATGCCATTTTGTGTGCTTTCCCAATATTTCACCTATCGCAGTTTTGTACTCGCAATAAAACATCACTATCTCGTTAGATGACATCGTTTTTGGTGGTTTCACGACGCTACCTAGCTCAAACTAACCTAACCTTCGCACTTCTATCGTTAGAAAACGTTTTATTCGCTACTTTACAATGTTTTTTACAAGATTACGACGGTTTCATGCGCTTTCACATTAGATATCGCAGTTCCCGACTTGTAATGGTGAAAAACACAGCATCTCACTAAGTGACATTGTTTAATGCGGATTTAGCGCGGTTCATATCTTAACCTAACCTAACCTAACCCAACCTAACCTAACCTTACCTAGCGAACCTAACCTAACCTAACCTAACCTAACCAAACCTTACCTAACATACCCTAACCTAACCTAACCTAACCCAACCAAACCTAACCTAACCTAACCTAACCCAACATCCCCTAACCTAACCTAACCTAACCTAACCTAACCTAACATAACCTAACGACGTTTGCAAGCGCTTTCACCTTAGATATCGCAGTTCCCGACTTGTAATGGTGAAAAACACTGCATCTCACTAAGTGACATTGTTTAATGTGGTTTTACGACGGTTCATATATTAACCTAACCTAACCTTCGCACTTGTATTGAAAAACGCTCTATTACACTGTTTCGTTCACAATTACAATATTTGCCTAACCTCACAGTTTTTCACCAACTTATTGCAGTACAGAACGCTGTATCTCGCTAAACGACATCGTTCTTTAAGGTTTCACGATGCTTGCATGCGCTTCAACGAGAATATCACATTATAGCAGTTTCGCACTTGTAACGGTACAACACGCAGTATCTGGCTTGTTCATACCGTTTTGTGTATTTTCACAACATTTCACCTATTGCAGTTTCGTACATGCAATAAAACAACACTATCTCGTTAGATGACGTCCTTTTTGGTGGTCTCACGACGCTACATAGCTTAAACTAACATAACTCAACCTAATATAACCTTCGCACTTCTATCGTTAGAAAACGTTTTACTCGCTACTTTACAATGCTCTCTACAACATTACGACAGTTTCATGCGCTTTCACAATAGATATCGCAGTTCCCGACTTGTAATGGTGAAAAACACTGCATCTCACTTAGTGACATTGTTTCATGCGGTTTTACGACGGTTCATATCTTAACCTAACCTAACGTTCGCACTTGTATCTAAAAACGCTCTATTACACTGTTTCGTTCACATTTAAGATATTTGCATGACCTCACAGTTTTTCTCCAACGTATTACAGTACAGAACGCTGTATATCGCTAAATGACATCATTCTTTAAGGTTTCACGATGCTTGCATGCGCTTTAACGAGAATATCACAACATAGCAGTTTCGCACTTGTAACGGTACAACACGCAGTATTTGGCTTGTTCATGCCGTTTTGTGTGCTTTCACAACATTTCACCTATTGCAGTTTCGTACATGAAATAAAACAATTATATCTCGTTAGAAGTCCTTTTTGGTGGTTTCACGACGCTACCTAGCTTAAACTAACATAATTCAACCTAACATAACCTTCGCACTTCTATCGTTAGAAAACGTTTTACTCGCTACTTTACAATGCTCTCTACAACATTACGACGGTTTCATGCGCTTTCACATTAGATATCGCAGTTCCCGACTTGTAATGGTGAAAAACACTGCATCTCACAAAGTGACATTGTTTAATGCGGTTTTACGACGGTTCATACTTTAACCTAACGTAACCTAACCTAACCTAACCTAACCTAACCTTACCTAATCTAACCTAACCTAACCTAACCCAACCCAACCCAACCTAACCTAACCTAACCTAAACTAACCTAACCCAACCTAACCTAACCTAACCTAACCCAACCTAACCCAACCCATTCCAACCTAACCTAACCTAAGCTAACCTAACCTAACCTAACCACACCTAACCTAACCTAACCTAACGTAACCTAACGTAACCTAACCTAACCTAACCTATTCTAACGTAACCTAACCTTACCTGACCTAACCTAAACTAACGTAACCTAACCTAACCTAACATAACCTAACGTAACCTAACCTAACCTTACCTAACGTAACCTAACCTAACCTAACCCAACCTAACCCAACCCAACCCAACAAAACCCAACCCAACCTAACCTAACCTAACCTAACCTTACCTAACCTAACCAAATTATTCTTACCTAACCTAACCTAACCTAACGTAACCTAGCCTAACGTACCCGAACGTAACCTAACCTAACCTAACCTAACCCAACCTAACCTAACCTAACCTAACCCAACTCAACCCAACCTAACCTAATCTAACCTAACCTAACCTAACCAAACCTAACCTAACCTAACCTAACCTAACGACGGTTGCAAGCGCTTTCACATTAGATATCGCAGTTCCCGAATTGTAATGGTGAGAAACACTGCATCTCACTAAGTGACATTGTTTAAGGCGGTTTTACGACGGTTCATATCTTAACCTAACCTAACATTCGCACTTGTATCTAAAAACGCTCTATTACACTGTTTCGTTCACAATTACGATATTTGCATAACCTCACAGTTTTTCACCAAATTATTGCAGTACAGAACGCTGTATCTCGCTAAATGACATTGTTCTTTGAGGTTTCACGATGCTTGCTGCGCTTTAACGAGAATATCACATTATAGCAGTTTCGCACTTGTAACGCTACAACACGCAGTATCTAGCTTGTTCATGCCGTTTAGTGTGCTTTCACAATATTTCACCTATCGAAGTTTAATACTCGAAATAAAACAACACTATCTCGTTAGATGACATCGTTTTTGGTGGTTTCACGACGCTACCTAGCTCAAACTAACCTAACCTTCGCACTTCTATCGTTAGAAAACGTTTTATTCGCTACTCTACAATGTTTTCTACGAGAATACGACGGTTGCCTGCGCTTTCACATTAGATATGGCAGTTCCCGACTTCTAATGGTGAAAAACACAGCATCTCACTAAGTGACATTGTTTAATGCGGATTTAGCGCGGTTCATATCTTAACCTAACCTAACCTAACCTAACCTAACCTAACCAAACCTTACCTAACATACCCTAACCTAACCTAACCTAACCTAACCAAACCTACCCTAACCTAACCTAACGTAACCTAACCTAACCTAACCTAACCTAATATAACCTAACGACGTTTGCAAGCGCTTTTACATTAGATATCGGAGTTCCCGACTTGTAATGGTGAAAAACACTACATCTCACTAAGTGACATTGTTTAATGTGGTTTTACGACGGTTCATATCTTAACCTAACCTAACATTCGCACTTGTATCTAAAAACGCTCTATTACACTGTTTTGTTCACAATTACGATATTTGCATAACCTCACAGTTTTTCACCAACTTATTGCAGTACAGAACGCTGTATCTCGCTAAATGACATTGTTCTTTAAGGTTTCACGATGCTTGCATGCGCTTTAACGAGAATATCACAATATAGCCGTTTCGCACTTGTAACGCTAGAACACGCAGTATTTGGCTTGTTCATGCCGTTTTGTGTGCTTTCACAACATTTTACCTATCGCAGTTTCGTACTCGCAATAAAACAACACTATCTCGTTAGATGACGTCGTTTTTGGTGGTTTCACGATGCTACCTAGCTTAAACTAACATAACCCAACCTAACATAACCTTCGTACTTCTATCGTTAGAAAACGTTTTACTCGCTACTTTACATTGCTTTCTACAACATTACGACGGTTTCAAGCGCTTTCACATTAGATATCGCAGTTCCCCACTTGTAAAGGTGAAAAACACTGCATCTCACTAAGTGACATTGTTTAATGCGGTTTTACGACAGTTCATACTTTAACCTAACGTAACCTAACCTAACCTAACCTAACCTTACCTAATCTAACCTAACCTAACCTAACCCAACCCAACCCAACCTAACCTAACCTAACCTAACCTAACCTTACCTAACCCAACCTAACCCAACCCAACCCAACCCAACCTAACCTAACCTAAGCTAACCTAACCTAACCTAACCAAACCTAACCTAACCTAACGTAACCTAACCTAACCTAACCTACTATAACGTAACCTAACCTTACCTGACCTAACCTAACCTAACGTAACCTAACATAACCTAACGTAACCTAACCTAACCTAACCCAACCCAACCCAACAAAACCCAACCCAACCTAACCTAACCTAACCTAACCTAACCTTACCTAACCTAACCAAATTATTCTTACCTAACCTAACCTAACCTAACGTAACCTAACCTAACCTAACCAAACCTAACCTAACCTAACCTAACCTAACCAAACCTAACCTAACCTAACCTAACCTAACCTAACCTAACCTAACGACGGTTGCAATCGCTTTCACATTAGATATCGCAGTTCCCGACTTGTAATGGTGAGAAACACTGCATCTCACTAAGTGACATTGTTTCGGCGGTTTTACGACGGTTCATATCTTAACCTAACCTAACATTCGCACTTGTATCTAAAAACGCTCTATTACACTGTTTCGTTCACAATTACGATATTTGCATAACCTCACAGTTTTTCACCAACTTATTGCAGTACAGAACGCTGTATCTCGCTAAATGACATCGTTCTTTAAGGTTTCACGATACTTGCATGCGCTTTAACGAGAATATCACATTAAAGCAGTTTCGCACTTGTAACGGCACAAGACGCAGTATCTGGCTAGTTCATGCCATTTTGTGTGCTTTCCCAATATTTCACCTATCGCAGTTTTGTACTCGCAATAAAACATCACTATCTCGTTAGATGACATCGTTTTTGGTGGTTTCACGATACCTAGCTCAAACTAACCTAACCTTCGCACTTCTATCGTTAGAAAACGTTTTATTCGCTACTTTACAATGTTTTCTACAAGATTACGACGGTTTATTGCGCTTTCACATTAGATATCGCAGTTCCCGACTTGTAATGTTGAAAAACACTACATCTCACTAAGTGACATTGTTTAATGCGGTTTTACGACGGTTCATACCTTAACCTAACGTAACCTAACCTAACCTAACCTAACCCAACCCAACCCAACCTAACCTAACCTAACCTAAACTAACCTAACCCAACCTAACCTAACCTAACCTAACCCAACTCAACCCAACCTAACCTAACCTAACCAAACCTAACCTAACCTAACCTAACCTAACCTAACGACGGTTGCAAGCGCTTTCACATTAGATATCGCAGTTCCCGACTTGTAATGGTGAAAAAGACTGCACCTCACTAAGTGACATTGTTTAATGTGGTTTTACGACGGTTCATATCTTAACCTAACCTAACATTCGCACTTGTATCTAAAAACGCTCTATTACACTGTTTTGTTCACAATTACGATATTTGCATAACCTCACAGTTTTTCACCAACTTATTGCAGTACAGAACGCTGTGTCTCGCTAAATGACATTGTTCTTTAAGGTTTCACGATGCTTGCATGCGCTTTAACGAGAATATCACAATATAGCAGTTTCGCACTTGTAACGGTAGAACACGCAGTATTTGGCTTGTTCATGCCGTTTTGTGTGCTTTCACAACATTTCACCTATCGCAGTTTAATACTCGCAATAAAACAACACTATCTCGTTAGATGACGTCGTTTTTGGTAGTTTCACGACGCTACCTAGCTTAAACTAACCTAACCTAACCTAACCTTCGCACTTCTATCGTTAGAAAACGTTTTACTCGCAACTTTACAATGTTTTCTACAAGATTACGACGGTTTCATGCGCTTTCACATTAGATATCGTAGTTCCCGACTTGTAATGTTGAAAAACACTACATCTCACTAAGTGACATTGTTTAATGCGGTTTTACGACGGTTGATATGTCAACCTAACCTAACATTCGCACTTGTATCTAAAGACGCTCAATCACACTGTTTCGTTCACAATTACGATATTTGCTTGACCTCACAGTTTCTCACCAACTTATTACAGTACAGAACGCTGTATCTCGCTAAATGACATCGTTCTTTAAGGTTTCACGATACTTGCATGCGCTTTAACGAGAATATCACAATAAAGCAGTTTCGCACTTGTAATGGCACAAGACGCAGTATCTGGCTAGTTCATGTCATTTTGTGTGCTTTCACAATATTTCACCTATCGCAGTTTCGTACTCGCAATAAAACAACACTATCTCGTTAGATGGCATCGTTTTTGGTGGTTTCACGACGCTACGTAGCTCAAACTAACCTAACCTTCGCACTTCTATCGTTAGAAAACGTTTTATTCGCTACTTTACATTGTTTTCTACAAGATCACGACGGTTTCATGCGCTTTCACATTAGATATCGCAGTTCCCGACTTGTAATGGTGAAAAACACAGCATCTCACTAAGTGACATTGTTTAATGCGGTTTTAGCGCGGTTCATATCTTAACCTAACCTAACCTAACCTAACCCAACCTAACCCAACCTAACCTAACCTTGCCTAACCCAACCTAACCTAACCTAACTTCACCAAACCTTACCTAACATAACCTAACCTAACCTAACCTAACCAAACCTAACCTAACCTAACGTAACCTAACCTAACCTAACCTAACCTAACCTAACGACGTTTGCAAGCGCTTTCACATTAGATATCGCAGTTCCCGACTTGTAATGGTGAAAAACACTGCATCTCACTAAGTGACATTGTTTAATGCGGTTTTACGACGGTTCACATCTTAACCTAACCTAACATGCGTACTTGTATTGAAAAACGCTCTATTACACTGTTTCGTTCACAATTACGATATTTGCATAACCTCACAGTTTTTCACCAACCTATTGCAGTACAGAACGCTGTATCTCGCTAAATGACATCGTTCTTTAAGCTTTCACGATGCTTGCATGCACTTTAACGAGAATATCACATTATAGCAGTTTCAAACTTGTAACGGTACAACACGCAGTATCTGGCTTGTTCAAGCCGTTTTGTGTACTTTCACAACATTTCACCTATGGCAGTTTCGTACATGCAATAAAACAACACTATCTCGTTAGATGACGTCCTTTTTGGTGGTCTCACGACGCTACATAGCCTGAACTAACATAACTCAAGCTAACCTTCGCACTTCTATCGTTAGAAAACGTTTTACTCGC